>NC_092859.1:79907812-79911535 GCF_032062135.1 Pyxicephalus adspersus | reverse complement strand
TCGCCAGTGTAAAGCTGCCGGAGATGCGTGGCTCCGGCCGCGAGCTTTTTCAGTTGCTGAATAGCAAATACGAATGCGCGACCGATAATCCGATTCTGCTTGATGAATCAGGGGCAATGTGTCTTTATAAAGATATACTTTTTGAAGGCTAGACATCTGCTCTCTGTTAAGTGGTCATCGACTGTATTCTTCATGGGAAACTGTCCAAAACTTTCACTATAGCAAACATCGTGAGGCAGGGTTGCCCTCTCTCTCCACTACTCTTCATCCTCATACTAGAACCCATTCTACACAAACTACATGCAAATACTGATGTGAAAAGACTGCCAATAGGAAATGTAGAGCATAAAGTAGCAGGCTATGCTGGGGACTATTATTCTTCACACCTGCCCATATTATAACTCTTCCCAATCTCCTATCCGAGCTGTAGCTCTTTGCAAAAATATCTAATTATAAAATACATTTACAAAAGTCAGAAGCCTTAAATGTAACCCTCCCCACTAAGGTGCAAAAAAACTTGCAGCCAAATTTTCCCCTTTAAATAGCCCATATCCATGAAATACCTTGGAACACAGATCCCAGGGAAACTTTTGCAATTAGCAGAACTCAACTTCATACCACTCCTTAGAAACATCCAGAAAGACCTACAAAAATGGAAACAGATAACCATTTCCATGGTTTGGAAGATGTAACATCTTGGAAATGAACATGATGCCCAGACTTCTCTATTTATTACAAGCATTACCAATCCACATACTTCCATACATTATATGTTGTTTCTGCACAGAATTGACACTCCGAGAATAAGTGTAAAGACCCTGAGGCTTCCTATGTCATAGCATTTCCGGACCCTATACAGTATACCCTATAAGTTTTTCGAACTTGTATACAAAAAGGCATCTTCCGTGCATGGCACTTTATACAAGTTGAGAACTGGATACCAATTTCTGCTTTACAGATGAACACAGATCTCCCTTCACTAGGTGTTGGGTGTACTATACAATTGACATACTTACTGAAATCTCTCCTCCACCCAAGTCAATTTGGTAGACGCCTTTTGCCCAAATAATCAATATGTCTCCCCTCAAGCCCTCCAAGAGGATAACTGCATACCAAACCCTGCCATCTGCACAATCACCCTGGAAATTACACTTGGTGGATAAGCGGGGAAAATATCATGGGACCACATTTAATGAGTTACAACAAGAGCGTATGCTTCATTTTAATCACAAGGCATCAACTTGCAACAAATACCAAATTGTTGGTACAGAACACCCTCAAAACTAGAAAATTTTACCTTAGGCAGATCCAAATTGTTGGAGCCCCAGGCACCTTACTACACATCTTTTGGAAATGCTTATCTATAGCCTCTTTCTGGAACAGCGTAGAAGACCTGATTTACCAACTTACTGTGGTCAATATCTGGGGAAAACTTGAGCCGGCCCTCCTTCACGTCTCTGAACTACCAAAAATATGTTACATACGATCCCTGGTGAGACATTTATTGAATGCTGCAAAGGAGTGCATACCAGCCTGTTGGAAATGAGATACCCCACCAACATGGAAGAAATTATGGTATCTAGGGATAGTGAAGTAGAGAAATTATGGAAATTACATGTGACAATGTTTCATATTAGATGTTAAAACTCAGGTTATTTGTTATTTCCATATGAGACACGATGGGCCTGATTTATTAAAGCTCTTCAAGAAGACACACTTTTAATGAGTGAAGTTGGGTAATCCAGCAAACCTGTAATGGAGTTCTTCAATGTTTTTTTTAATGTTTTTTTAATCCTGTACTAGATTCTTTTCAGGTTTGCTGGATCACCCAGCTTCACTGATGAAAGGTTATCCCCTCCAGCCTTGGGGAGCTTTAGTAAATCAGGCCCATTGTTTTTCTTTTATCATGCATGGTAAATGATTATAACCTAACTGTCAAGTATGTATTATAACGGTTTGTCTCAATAAAAAAATCTATTCAAAAAAGAGTGCAGGCATTGCTCAATAAATTCATTCAACCCTCAAAAAACAGCTAAATTATTTGTTTATAGTACCCCAAAAAATCAATATAATACCATTAAATAATGCAAAACATGGGGTTTTCACAGTACCTACATTATTCAAGTGAGATCAACTGTGGAGAACACCAATTTCACAGAACCCCAAACTTGACAATTCACCATTTTGCCAACATCTTAACATGGAAAAAGCACACTCTGTTCGGTATATATGCTTTCAAAAGTCACAGAAGTGACGGGGTTGTTAAGGAGTACTGAAGTGTTATCAAACTGAACTTAACCTGTGTTTGTGAATGGAACATACCTGGCATTTTCTAAGTGCCCTGCAGCGAAGACACATCCAGGTGTCCCTTTGCATGAGTCTTCCAGTTTCACTATGATCCTCTTAAGCAGATCCGATGATATATCTATCATGCATGTGCAGGTGGTGAATTCTTTCTCTGACATTTTAGTCTATTCTGGGGAACAGACCATAAATGCATATTCCCGCATGCATTGTGCAGTGTAGGCAAAAAACAAACAAAATATAACAAAACAAAAAGCCACCAGGAGCAAAGGAGAAGTTTTTTTTGGCAAAAGAGTATTCATAACTTTTCTGCTAAAATCCCTACCTCCTGATGACTTTTTGTATTTTAACTTCTGTTTAATGCTGCTTTCATACTATAAAGTAACTCAGGGGTATAATATTCACCATGGTGCTTAGCAGAAAAAAGGCGCACCCCTGATATTATAGGGGAATATTTGTTATGCAATGTTTGCTAACCAAAATTTAGCTAATATTTCTGTACTTTAAGTAAACTGAAAAGGAAGTAAACATAAAGTTTAGACTGCCAATAACTACACTTTAGCTTACCCAGACTAGAGAAGTTTATTTGTGAAGTGGTTATACTGTTTTCTGGGTAATGGGATTATGTAACAAAGAACAGAACAAAAACTCTTATGTGAATTTGAAGAGTGTAGATTAAGTTTTGTGTGCTTATGGCAGTGAGAGATTAAAATTTAACTCCTTCTTCAATTACTAAAATATTATTTCTTCCCATTGCAAACAGCACCCTGCTATTGAATTATATTGTTTTTCTGCCACTACCTGATGACGATGATTTTTGTTTTATTGCAAAAAAAAACTCTAAATATGAATCGGTGAACATTATTTGTAAACATCGGAATATAACAATAAAATTTTTTTTTAAAACACAGCAAATTTTCTTTAGCTATGGTGATATGGTAAAGTAATTTACCTTATGCAATGCAAATTTGAATTAAAATATGAATGCTAAGAAGACTTTAGAAGGCATAGGAAACCCCTGTTATGTTTTTTAGTTTGCCTGCTTCAAATTGGGGAATTTTTCTACAGGAAGTGACATGAAATCTCTCCACAATGAAGAAACCCCATTCAGGTATTGTAATAAACTTATAACTTTACAATTTTCAGTTATGTCGACAATGGTTTCTAGAATGAATGGAAAAGGGCTTAGATACCACTAAACAGGTGACAGGGGTCCCACTCATTCCCACTTTTTTAAACAAAAGGGGTTTATATACACAACAGTCACTCAGTAACTTGGAATACCTGGAATAAAGGAAAGATTTAATTTTATATTACAGTTTAGCAAATCTGACCTAAACTGTAGTTAATTATAAAACTATATTATTATAATAATGGTAGAGACATATATTTGCATACCAAATAAAATTAAAGGTTTTA
>NC_092859.1:79904094-79907682 GCF_032062135.1 Pyxicephalus adspersus | reverse complement strand
ATTATTATTATTAATAATAATAATAAACAGGATTTTTATGCGCCAAGTAATATTACCTGTATGAAAAACCATACTCTCCCTATTTCACAGTTTATTAGTGCTACAAGCAGCTATTATGTCTTTCCTTCTTCAGTTAGGCAGCTAAAAAAAAAAAGAATATTGTCAATTGTCAAGCAAAGTCATCCTGATTTGTTTACTTAGCAATCAGAAGCGTATCTACTGCTCACAAGGGAGATGAGTGCTGTGCACATCGAGTTGGCATAAGCTCTGGAATGATAAACTTATCTATTTGACCATTTCAGCTTCTAATTTTCTTATTCATGTTTGTATTCCTAACAAATGCTTTAGAATCCCCCAGCTTTATCCAAAATAAAATTAAATGTTTTTGAGGGAGTTGGTATTCAGAGCATCCACCAATGGTTTTATGGTTCTGGTATGAGTTCTTGTATGCAGATAATATGCTTTTATTCTTTCTAAGTTTTGTGTAACATTCTTTTATTTTGATCTAAAATAGATTTAAATCTTCAAACTTTAAAATCAGATTTAAACTCTCAAATCCATATGACCCACAGTGGGTGTGTATAAAGCATTTACTTTATTACAAACAGATAGGCTAAAAAGTTTCCAAATCATAGGAAAAAGGTGAGACATGAACTAAAGCAATCCCCAAAGCTCTGAGCAGATAGACTGCATGCTCTGTTTGCATTTAAAGATTATAAGGTAAACTCTAACAATGAACTTTTATTTGCTACCTTTTAGTCTGTTAAATAAAATAAAAGAATCTTTGTTCTTTTCAATAGGTGCAAAAATTATCAATGCCAAAAAATTGAGTGAGCTCATAACTTTACTTAGTGAGCTGATGTGCCTGTGCAGTACTGAAATCCCAAGCAGTCCTACCTCAATGAACTAAATAGTGTTGCAGTGGTATACCAGTGTCCTAGTATATCACAATAATATAATTGAGGATTATCATACCATGCACTTTTTTTTTATAATCAGGTTTACTGCAGCTGATAACCAATACAGATTTGTACAGGAATGCCTCTCAAAATATTTTGGGATCTTACTAATGCAATCCGCTTAAACTGATTACACACAAACAACTGTACTCTGTACTCTTTCATGTTTGCTTAAACACATTGGTAAACATTCACATTTAAGGCTTAGGTATACAAAATATGTTTTTTTTTTATGGTCCAGTGCGTCTTATGGTCCGAAAAATACGGTACTTTAGCAGCAATATCCACCAACGTATATGGTAGCTATAGATCATATTTTCCAAACTATTTGGTGGTAAATATATGGAATCAGTTTAGGTAAAGATCTGGTTTATGAACATTGTTTTCATAGCACATTAAACTTTGATTTTGTCCAGGTTTTGATTTTCTTCCAAAGTTTAGGTGATTGTTGTGCTTCTTCTTTTGTTAAACGTCAGGTGAAATATGACCTTAAAGTTTCCTATTAAATTTCTTGAAAGAATGTTGAATTTGTTTTCCGGTCTAAAACATGCTATATAGACCCAACGTGGTACCAAATTTTATGACATATCACAGATGATTTAACATATTCTGTATTATGTTGGTGCTATAAAAATACTGTTTAATATTAATAACAATAATAATAATTCTTTCTCACACAAAGCTGAGATCATGGTGAGGCCACAGCCTCTAGTGGCAGGCCATACCCTTTGGAAACCTCTACCCTACCCTTTCTTTTGAACTCCTAGCATCCACTCACCAAAACTTGTCATAATTACAATTGGTGATGCTGGGAAACTCCCTTTCTAAGTTATGATATAATATATACATGCTACTTAGATGTGGAGGAGATCAGGCATCCTGTCTCCTTTAACTCTAGTGGAGAAATGCAGTCATAATTGTGTGTTGTTAGGGAACTATCATGGACTAAGACGGACGTCTACATGTTTAACAGCAGTCATTGGTGTTGGTGTGGGAAATAAAAAAGCATACATTTTGAGCTGTCTCTACAAGCATTATATAACATCTAGGTGTTCATTTGCAAACTTTAGATATGCAGAAATAACTTTTAAAGAGTTGTTTAGTTTGATGTACTTCATGGCACCAAATCATGGTGCTCCTGGTGTTTCTGCAAGTCCTTTTCTGTCATCCTAAGGTTCAATTAAACCTCATCTGCATTGGATTCTGTGCTTCTGTTGTAATCTTTGCAGGTTGACCACTGCTAGTGGGAACAGCAGTTGTTTCATATCTTTAGTTGTGGACACTCTGCCTCACTATGACTTGTTAGAATAGTCTCTCCTCTCTGATTAGGCCGCTCACCTTGCTCCTTTTTAAGCCTACGATCATAGCTGCTGCAAGTAATGCAATGGTTATAACCCTCAGTAATACCAAACATTGCTGGTGCCGAGTGCTAGTGGTTACACAGATAGCTGACACACTTCTCTGCAATGCTTCAGGCAAAGGATCTTACTGGGACCTCAAAATCCCTACGTACAATGCAGGAGCTCTGGTGATGATGTTGGCATGGGAGTAGTTACACAACCTGAGAAGTAGCAACCAAATTAAATTTTAAAGTGCTTTTTAAATTTACTTTTATGTCAGATTCATGTTCTTCCAAGAGACCAACATAAACAACAAATTACAAGTGCATGGGATAAATAAAAAATCAGGAAAATCTCAACAATAGTAATAGTATAATACTACAAAAGTGGGTTTGTAACTACAATATAACAATAAACTCTTTGAGCTATTAGTAGACAGTTGTGAGAATATTTGTGAGCACATGATTTGATATTAAAAAGCCTGGTCTGCTTTATCTACTTAGTGTTGATATTAATATATTTTGTTCTGCAATGTGAGGTCCTTAGGAGTAAAAGTTAAAACATTTTTTACACAGTTATTTATTAAACCTAAAAACACATTGAAACATGGGTAAAAACACATATTCACCTATACCTATTTATGTGCAAACAGTATATATTCAGTAGTTCAGTGACCCTTTATAAGTAGTTCAACTGCACCAATAGCATCCTTTTTGTACACAGTGTACTTGATTACTATATTTTTAGTTTCTAAGTTCAGTTAGTTCCTTCCAGCAAGTGCACTCATGGTTCCTGCTGTGAATGTGATGTTTAGTAAATAAACTGTGTGAGATTGATCAGCAAGAGTGTCCCAAGCCTCCAAGCAATCCTCTGTTGGGAGACCTCCAGCGCTATCCAAAGGGTGCTCTGTCTACTGATTATGCCTGCTCCCAGGCTGAACCATAGTCTGACACATTCATCCTGTATTTCATTTCTCCATCTCACAGCACAGTTACAAGCTCTTATGCAAGGATCAGTCCATGTAGCTGAATTATTGTACAAAGGCTAAAAATGATAGCACATACGATAGTACAAGAACTATCACAGAGAACATTGACAAAATAAAAAAACGTCCGCAAATTTCAACCCTGGCTTTTTAAAAAAGGAATTCAAAGTGAAAACAACTTCACTTTATTCTTTAATATTTAGTTACCAAAGTGAACATACACATTCTAATGTGAGTTTTTGCTTAGGTAGGGTAGAGAATAGCCTTCATTTCTTTAATTCAATCTTAACAGTAATAGAAGCCA
>NC_092859.1:79895142-79902644 GCF_032062135.1 Pyxicephalus adspersus | reverse complement strand
TCCTTCCCCCCCAGTCCCTTACATGTTCCCTCTCTCCCCTCCACCTCTTTCTGTCCCCTCTTTATCTTTCTCTCTCTTCTCTCTTTTCCTCTTTTTTCAACTTTCCCTTTTCTCTTCCAATCCCGTCTGTAATATGTTCGTTTTTTATGTCTGTGATTGCAGAGAACAACTTAGAGAAGGGGGCAAATGATTCAAGCTAAAGCATCTTATACTTCTTTTTTGTGTGTTTATCATTTATTTAATGTTTTTAGTGGTGTTTTTGTTGATAGAAGAGCATAGGTGTAGGTAAGCCTTTACTGTCAAAACACACCTATGCCCAGCCTATGGACCATCTGTTTCCAACAATTTCAGGACTTCTGTGAAAATAGATCAATAATCTTGCAGATATATGGATCTAAATGGAGGAGCAGGTACACAATACTGAAGCTATATGCAGTGGTTGTAGATCCTAAGGCATTTTGAACTATGGCTCTGCAGTTACTAGACATAGCTGTAATACTAAATACCTCCTTTATTCGGAGTACTTGGGACCTCAGGACAATTGACCAGTTTGCCTCCCACTAACACAAACACTACTTTGATTAAATGCATTCCCAAAGCTGAATGCATGGTTTGATGTTAAACCAATCCCTTCAAATATTAGAACATGTTACCTTTAAACCCCATTAAATTCCTGGCAATATTTTAGTGCTGTCTGTACCTCCTTTTGGGAAATGTATGTAATGAAATATACCCACTTAGTACTGTATATAGTTGATAAGTAATTAATGCAACATGAAATGAACTGAAAAGTAGGTAAAGTTTAAAATCGTCAAGATTTGTATTACTGTCTGTGTCCTTAATAAAGGTTTTAGGGGTAGGTTTTACTTCCTCTGCAAGTGTCAGTTGTCAAATATGAAGGACACCACCTGAATTTGAATCCCAATGGAAAAATCCTTATAAAAAGACACAGACCCAGGACACTACCTGTACTTAGTTTGCATGTTCTCCCCTTGTTGATGTGGGTTTCCTCTGGGCACTCTGATTTCCATCACAACCCCAAAAACATGTATTTAGGTTACCTGGTTCTCCAATAAATTGTCCTTGGCACATGTGGAAAAATATGCAGCAAAAATTATACACTTAGTAACTTTTATTAATTCCATCTTTATTTCTTGTAGCCCTGCTTAACCAAATTCTTACATGTATTTATAAAGAAACTAAAGATTCCTTTTACAATGACCATGTTTCACTTGCGGTGGGTGACATTATTGCACTTCCATATACTAGAGTTTTAATATATGCAACACAATCTAGTAAGGGATGGAGTATTAAGGTGTAGACACAGGCTGTAATAGAAACATGTAATAAACAACTTGTAAGTGTAAAATACAAAATATTTTACTCATAGTCAACCAATTTATATAAAACTGAATCATATATATTTATATTGAACACTTACATACATTATATTGGAATAATGAGAATTAATGTCAAATGTCTATATAGCAAAAGTAGGTGCTTAGGCCACAATTTTTCATTTATTATTCACTTTGCTTTCAGGAGAACTTCTTGTTTACACTGTACTTGTTTACTGTATGAATCCCTCCCTAGCCATGTCTTTGAATGCATAAACTATGCCATGCAACATCAATACAAACAAAACATCTAAAAAGGCATACCTCAGTTTTTTATTGCTTGAATTCATTTGTTTGGAAATTGAAGTACCATTTTGGACATGTTTTGCAATTCAGATTCATAATGTAATATACACTGACTTAAAGCAGAACTAATAAGTGCATGCCTAGCATACAGCTGGTTTTCCAATTTTAGTATATGTCCTGTAAAAGTATGGAAAAAGTTGTTTTATATACCTAAAGTGAAGAATTAAAGCAAACTGAAAACGAAGTACTGAGAATTAGCAGCTAGATGTCAGCATAGCACAAATATTTATAAACCCCAGACCGGCTTATTTCAAACTCAGGTTTTTGGACATAATGCTTTAAAAATACGACGTCAAATAGTAAAACTTCAGTTCATCCATGAGAATTTATTGGAAAAAGTAATTTATTGCTTAAATACATTTTCCCATTCATAATTTACTGACAAAATATCTCCTTTGGAACACCTCAAAAATATGTTCTAATGTATCTCTGAATATTCAATTAAATCATGTCAATTATTTCAGTATATTGTGCACAACTATAACATTATATTGGTAAATTAGAAATTATTGTAAAGGATAAGAAAAAAAAACTAAAAAAAACTAAAGTTAATAATTTTCCAGAGTGTGTCCTCCATTTCTTATCATCTCAGCTCCTCACTCTCTGTATCTTTAAACTTATCAAACAGCTGCAATAAGACTTTCTGGCAACACAAATGTAATTGATCATTTATTTTTTAGTACTATAGCCATCTCTCGCATGACAAAAGTATTGGGAGGAGTCAATGATACATATAACAAGAAACCTCCTGGATTATTTATATTCAAATTATACCCAGTATTAGAAGACTAAAAAGGAGATTTTGATTGATGAAGGCAGCATGGTCCACCATGCATTGGTGCCCACCACTTGTGTAGCAAACTATGGGAAAGCAACAAGCCTTGGTTATTTGTTTAGTTGCCATATTTTGTTAGTTATCCATTGAAACATCATCAAGTGTGAGCACATCTCACTTTTATAGGTATATGGCTCATTACTAGAAATTAATAATTGTGGCAGTTTTGTGACGTTTTGGTGTCATAGGCAAAACACATGTTGTCACTTCCTACTCCTACACTCCACCAAGAGTGCATAGTCTAATACAATAAACACAGAGAAACTTTAGTAAAAAAAAATTAAAGTAAATTACACTTCCAGGAGTCTTTGGAAATAAGTTCTTATCACAGCCATGGGCTTTAGACAATATATGGCTACACTCACTCACTCCACTTTATCCATGATTGCCAGACAGAAAAGACTTCACACTTGTCTTCCCCTCCTCAATTCCATTACATGGTGGATAGGGAAGAATCTGGTTTAAAATGGAAGAATTTATTGTCTTATAATTTATTTACTGTGCTTTTGGTATACCTCAGAAAAGCCTCAAGCACAATGCATTTCTTAAAATGTCACAGGTTGATGAAACAGGTTGAAAATGTTAAAAAATTAGCTTGAATGTCAAAAAGATTGGTTATCTATAATATATTAAAATTGTGTTCATGGGTATAGATATATAAAAGTTCACTTGGATTGCAAAATTAATTTTAGAAACATACAGAACACTGTGCTTTCTACAAAGGCAGAGAAGAAATTGACAGAATAATAAATGCAAGCTTTTACTAGGCTTAGTCAGTGAGTGCAGCTGTTTATTTCCCTGGGGATACTGGGGAGTATGAAATTATTGCCAGTCTTCAGGTTAGCAAATGAGTGCTGAAATTCCTGCAGTTTGATTACTTGTTAATTTTCATTCTGTCAAATGAAATGAAATGTATTTCTACAAAAAGAAACTGCTCAAAAAAGCTACAAATGATATGTTTCATTTAGTTTTATGGCATGTCGGCATGGTATACAAGACTGGCAAGCATTAATGTATACCTAAAGTAGAGCAACCTTAAGGAAATTGTAGGCACTGCTTGAAAAGAAGCTGTTAGGTCACACACACTAATGTGACAATATCTCCACGGTTGCTTAAAAAGTTAATGCCAAGTGTGTGGGATGTGGTTTGGAAGTTTCTTCTGCTTCCGTGGTGGTGTTACCTGGCACAGTCAGTGCATCAACTTGAATGGAGGTTGGGCTGCCTTGGGCCCTGTGGTGCCTTCATGCACCGTGCTGCTGGAGGGTGTAAACAGCAGTGTTTGAATAGTCTGCATCTCAGTAAAAGTATAGTGATATAAAACGTGGGTCAAAACAGCACAAGAGGCAGCGATAAATTATAATTTTCTTGGAGGCAAACAAAGCCAAGCCCACATTAGAACTTTGAAAGGGGAGATAGCGGAAGATATCTTGAGTCACAATCTTTAAAGATAATGAAAAGCGAATGAGTGTTTTTTTGTCCTTCAGAGCAACTGGGTGAACGTTTACTGTGTATTTCCTTAGCTAATGAGTAAGCCTTAAATTGCCTGAAGGTAATGTCCGGGATGTTAGAGGAGTTTTTTGTCTAGATTGAGTTAAGCTGCGTACACACTTCCAATTTTTATCGTTGGAAATGAACGACGAACGAACGACGAACGATCGATTGGGCAGAAATCGTTCAAAAAAAAAGTAACCAACGACGCCGACGAACGAGCATAGTCGTTGGAAATGAACAACCGGACCGGCGGATCGGATTGGACGACGATCGTTGACCATCTATCGTGTGTACGGTCGTTCATTGATCGTCCATGGTCTGAGCATGCGCGGTGAACGAACGTTCGCTCACTTCCTGTGGTGCACGTCACTTCCTGTATCGTTCAAACGATCGCATCTATCGTGTGTACAATATCTGCGAACGATCGTGTCGTTATCTGTATGTACAGGATCGGTGCTATAGGATCGTTCGCAGATATCGTGCAGGATCGTTCGTCGTTCGTTTACCAACGATAATAATTGGAAGTGTGTTCATAGCTTAAGATACAAAGCAAAAAAGAAATCAGGGCCCACTGTTGCTTAACAACCCTAAATGTACATTGACATAGGGGATTGGTGATATCATGAGGTCCCAAAACTTTTTTTTTTTCAAACAACAGTTTATACTGGCTACATAATGGATTATTTCAGTGATGACCAAACTCATGGACATGGAGGCCACATATTTTTGGGGTTAAATATTAAGACCCAGACAGTTTATGTAGTGTGCCATGGCAAAATTTAGGAACATGGCCTGCCAATCAGTCATCTGTTGGCTTCTTCCACCTTCTGCTGGCTCTCCCCCTGTTAGCCACATGAAGTTTATTTTCTATTCCCACATGGTCAAGGAAGGCTTATACTTTTCCTCCATGTTTTATGTCTGCTGCTGATTTGTGGTATCTCCCATCAGCCCTGCTCCTCTTATATCCATTGAAAAAGGGAGAGGGGGGTTGAGGAAAATTAGTTTGAACCATCTCTGCTGCCCATTCCTGCATAGGTGGAGGAAGTATTCGCTTCTCTGCAATCTCTTCAATGCATATACATTTACCCATATTTTTATTCTTTAAAGACATTCAAAGTACGGAAAAATTTTAAAGGTAAAGATTAGACCCCCCGTCAATGTTTATTGTATCCCTGTTGGGAAAATTCACTTCTCTGTTCATACTCTAAATTCCCATTGCATATCTGGTGAGATAATTAAAGGCAAAATTATTAAATGGGGTGGATTTTTTCAGTTATCTTGTGTAACAATTCAATGAAACAACCTATTTAAAAATATACATGACACTGAAAAAGTTCAATAAAAGTGTTTTGTTTGATGCGGACCTATCATCATGTTTTCAATCATTATATAAAATGGTGGCTAACCCTTTTATATAATACAAACTCCCCTCCCTTCTGTCTTTACCACCGCTGGATCGAGGGCTCTTCAAAAGTATTGTTATTATAATTTATTTTATTAAATGAAAGTTGGACCATAAGAACATGCATTGGGGATATTGTACTAAATTATTATTCACTTTAAAGTATTATAGACATGTTCACAGACTTTAAATGCGATTGTACAATTGTTTGAATAATTGAAATAAAAATTGCTTCACCTTATTCACAAAGCTGAATTTTTTGCTCCTTAGTAAGTAAATTAACCACACAGTAACCCTGAAAATCTCTTTCTTCTTCAAATTCCATGCTGTGTTAATGGAAAATTTAAAAATGTAATTCTCTTAGCCTGATAAATGTTCAGACTGAATCTGTTTGTATAAATGTAAAAAAAAAAATATGATTTTTTTTTAAGTTAAAACATAAAAATAGGCAAATGTATTTTTAATTACCATTAGTTGACCTTGATGGATTCCTGTTTCAATAAAGTATTTAATTTGTTCATTTTTCGTGGAGTTGTAATTCAAAGCCCATCTAAATGTATTATTTAAATGCAGTCAGGCTGCAAATGCAGTAAAAGTATATACCTTTTATTATTATTATTATTATTGATAATAATAATAATAATACCCTTTTTATCTGCTAGGTGCTTCACATAGGGGAAAGGTTAAAAACAACCATTTGCCATCACCACACAGTAAAGTTAAGCCTCAGCTCACACAAACTCACTTGGAGTCAGGCATGCCCCCCTGAACACTGCTCAAATTAACATCTAATTGCTTTTTCAGCAGTGCTTGTAATAAAAACAATGTTCAGGGAGGCATGTCAGAGAGATAGGTTGTTGTCACTCTCCTTAGTGCTGCCAGCACAGGAGTTTAAACCCTTAAAACTTAGCACTCAGCACTTAGAAAGAAAAAAGAATATGTATTATTGTATATGCAGCCTGATGGTTCAGTTAGGCTTTAAGATTCGCTTTTTTGGACCATGCGTAAAAAAGCAAAATGTTCTGAGTAAAACTACAAAAATAAAATTACTTAAAAACATCAATTCACTTAATGACCAAAAATGTCTCTATTATTTTGTCCCATATGAAATTCATATGATATATTAAAGTATAATTATTCTTTCCTAAAAAAATTATCAGATTTTACATAGTGTACTTAATGACATTTTGTTTTTCTTTTGGAATGTTCATCCTGTTTTGTCTAAAATCCTGAAATGTACATGTCATAAATATAATTTGTGCCTTTTTCTTCCTTCTAAGATGTGTACGTGTGATAATATTAATAGTTCCAAAGCAACTGTATTGTGTAGAAATAAACCATGAAAATTCACCAAAATAAACATTGATATAAATATAACAGTAACTATTGTGTACTTTCTAATATTAGAGATTCATGTTTTCTTCTTTTGAAACATTGGCTTTATATAAGATTCAAAAGATTAGGATGTTGGGAATAATTTATTTTTTATTCGGCTTTGGAATGACAATGAAATATTTCATAGCAATACATTTGCCAGTATTAATATAAGTATACATATTTAAAGCAGATATAAAAAACACATAAATCCAATTCTGCATTTTCTTCAATGTACCCTCAATATAAGTATCTACATTTGCCCCTTACGGTGTATTGTGCAGTCTATCTTAGAGATGGGGAGTGGGAAACAGCACAAGGACCAGACGTGGTGTGCTCCAATGCAAGCAATATATTAATAGCCAGAAAACAAGGCAGGACAAAGATTAGATCAGCAGTCCACTACTTCTCCTATAACTGTCCAGGTAAAGGTTTAGTAAATGAAAATGCAGCAAAGTCCTTGCCAGACAAAAACAGCACGCCTGTATGTATTTTATCCGTGTAATTCATAATTTTCTTTGAGTTCTGCTTTAAAATCATTATTTCCTTTGCTTCATTTTCACTTATCATGTCATTATTTGTTGGACATCTACTTGCCACATACCGTATTTTTCACCGTATAAGACGCTCCGGAATATAAGACGCACCCAATTTTAAAGGAGGAAAATCTAGAAAAAAAAAGATTCTGAAAGATTAT
>NC_092859.1:79892102-79893302 GCF_032062135.1 Pyxicephalus adspersus | reverse complement strand
CATCACATCGGAATTTGCACCTGAGGTACCCTCTAACAAATTGCAAGTTCCCAATGGGCCTACATCTTCACAGTTTACCACAACTCCTTTAAAAGAGGCTAAAGGGATATGCTTGAATCACTGAATACATAAATCTGTGAAAATATCGTTTATTTTATATTTCTTTTGATGTATTCAGGCTGAGCAACACACTAAATAATACTAATACATTTTTCATACATGTACAAACCGTCACACTACATTTCTGAGTTTTCTGAGGACATTTTTGCTGAAATTCACTGGTTAGGTCATTTGATTCAGTAATTCAGTGAGCTTCCATGGAACAAAAGGTACATCATTTGATCACTAGGACATTATACCTCTGGTCTGCAAATTATTTTCTTTTACAGGCAGATAATGGTTTCCATTCTAAAATATCCTAATCCTAGTTATCTAAACTATATGACTTTTAAAGCAAAAAGCAATTTTTTTGTGACAGATGAACATTTCAGCTTATAAAAGAGAAATTAATCTATTTTAGTTAGCTCATAAAGAAAACGACTTGCCCTGTCAATGTCTTAAAGTTGTCTGAATGCATGAATTATATAAATTTATAATAAAAGAAAACCATAAAAACAATCAACATGGCCTTAAGATTAAACAAAGTCACTGTTCTATGAAAACAACAATAGGCATTACCAGTAACCTTAGGGGACAGGAATGAGCTGCTTTCCTAAGTGTCTTTGTTTTAGCAACATATTCATTGGAAGCAGAGACTATTGAATCAATAGAAGCGTGCTGGGTCTCATGGCGTGCTGGTAACATCGCAGTCATGGTTTAGTTGCAAATACAGCTGATTTGAAACTTCAGCTTTGCTTAGTATGGAGATTTATGGGAATATGCACATTTATTAAGACACTGAACACAGCAATAATAATGTGCAAGTGCAATAGCCCATAGAAAACAAACAGATATTAGTTTACAAAAGATCAATAAAAAATGAATTCCAATTAGTGCCTAAACAAGGGCTTAGGAACCAGGTTCACGGCAACTCCAGCTATTCCCCTCCTTAAGAAAATGTTTTTTTGCTACTTTAGATTTCTCTTCACTGCTTGTCCTGTATTATACTCATTTATTAGACAACCCTTAGCTGAACATTTTCAGAGGTTCGACACATTCAACACTTCAACTAAAATGGTTTTGTTATTTGTGGTGAGGATG
>NC_092859.1:79872244-79890997 GCF_032062135.1 Pyxicephalus adspersus | reverse complement strand
TCGTTCATTTCCAACGATAAAAATTGGAAGTGTGTACGCAGCTTTAGGACCAAATCTTAAAGTGTATGTAAACCATTACTATAAACTATTGCTTCTTTCAAATATAGGAAATACATTGAAAGTACAAAACCCCTGTTCTACTGTGCTGATTCCTTTATGTATACTCTTCTGACTGTTATAATGAAGCATTGTTCCTGGGTAATTCTTTAGACCACAGAACACCTTATTCTATTTTTTGGAAAGGTTTTTCTTGTAGTGTCCATATAGGTTCTAAATCATAAGGACATGCCAGTGCGCTGTAATCTACCAGAGCATGATGACATATGGTGCCACAAAGATGGTTGGTTGGTCTGTAGTGCACAGCTTCTGATCTAAACCCTACTTAGAAGAGGCGCCTTCGATCATCACATGCCATTGGCATGTAGAGGTTGAAGCTGTTCTGTGGTCTTTACATCTTTACTGTCATAAGATTAGATTACTGTCATCAAATAATTTCTTTGATATCGTTGCATTCCCATTTATTGATTGCTATTTTGCAAATACTTAATAACAAGAAATCTGAATTGTAATGAATAGTTTTATAATGCTATACTTTTATTTGGACTTAAAAAAATCCATTTGTGGAGATTACCCACTGAAGCTGTAAACTATTACCAATTTCTAGAGCTAACATATACAGATGAAAGAGAAAGTTCATGAACCTTAGGCATTTCATTCTATTGAATTTAAATGGGTTCAAATGTACTCTGACCTTTATTGCATTAGATTTATGCACAGGCTGTATTGCCTACAGAAATATTCAGGAGTTGGCTGTGCTATCTGATAAGGTTGCCTGAAATACAGGACCGGCAGAACAAATTCTCAAATCTATTGGCAGGTTAAACAGTTCACACATATATATTTCAGTTTTCTCCTTATCTCTGTGCCTTGTCTGGAAGGGGTTTGTTAACATAGGAACATGAAACATGATTTTCCATTGCAGTATGTGTGTAAAACAGGAAAAGAAACCCTAAATGAGTGATATTCAGTTAATTAAATGTGAATAAAGAACAATTACCAATCCTTTGTTGCAGCTATGTGCTGCTGAACTTCTTAGCCACTTTGCAGCACTTTCTTTTTACATGCATTCTAGTATGTGATTCCTTTGGGCAGATTTTTTGATAGGGACAACAGTGGACCACGCCTGTATAATGCATTTTAAATTGTCATCTCCAGGTCTCCATTAGTAGTCTAGACCACAGAGCACCAATGCAAGAGTTTAAATAAAAGACAGGGTGTGTCACGCATTAACAAGAACTATTATTTTAAGATCATCAGGTATTTTTTTTTAGTGAAAGCTGCATATGCATATACTTTATATAATATGAACACACAATGGTTAAAATAGAATATGCTGTTTGGGTACAATACATGGATATGAAGACTGAAAATCTGAAATGACATCAAAATATTGATTGAGATATTTGATGAGAAATGACCTAGAGAGCAAAGCTGTTTCTATATAAACTAGTATTACATAGACTTTGGTTTCTTTTAATGTCCCTGGACTTCAACTGATGAGTTTTAGATCTTTAGTTAGTTCTTTCTACAAACAAATCAACCCATGCCCCCATCCTAAACATGAACCTGTCATCCAATTTTAGGAACAATCACTTGGGAATTATAAGACATGGTAAATTTTGTATGAAAAGTACTTTTGTACATTTATAAAATCACTTTGACATTTAGCAACAGAATATGTGGATGGAGCAATACAATTCCTATAATCCAATACGTCTTCAAGTGGCCAGGGATATTTTACAGTAAATGCAATCTGAACATCCACATTTTACATAGTTATTCAGTATCCACACAGAAAACAGTTTTTTAGAATTCTAAAACCCATTTATGGGTCTATTTATAAAACATGGATTCTGATTTTCCCTCATGGGAATTAGTTACTGCAATTGAAAAACATGGATCTGGAGGATTCTCACCAGGGAATATTTGAGGAAATGTTTTTTGCCCTGTTTTATAAATAGATCCCTTGGGGATTTACTATTATGTAGGTACCAAAAACAAATCCTTTGTTGCTGATTGTGCTGAATATTTATTAACATCATAGTAGGTAAAAATCATTTACTGAACTGCCTGACAAATACATATTACATAAAATGAAGTGTACATACTATGTATTTATAAATGATTTGCCTATCAGTTTGGAAAAGATTCGGCCATTTATTTGTTAGAAGGTAAAGAATTTACAATTGTGACTGCTGTGTTCTAATAGGTGTAAGAAAGATTTCTAGCTTTAATATGCATTAAAAAGCGGGCAAAGCATAGAGACTTAAATGGCTGCGGACAAAAACAGCAAATAAATGATGGGCAAACAATTTATAAATACAGTCCTTTAAGTCATATTCATCAAAATGGTAAAATAGCACTACAATATTCATGTGCAAACAATACAAGCAATAGATAGCAAATCTGATTATTAATTACTAAAGCTAATCGCATTATTATTGCCCTATTAATATGCTGTAAATTGGTGTATCCAAAGAGAAACTTTCAATAACAAAATTTCAATGTGCTTTAAAACAAAATGTGTCCACTTTCATACAAAAAATCTGCATAATAGCATTTAATTATTTTATTGAGTGGTTTTTCATGTAAGAGGTACTGTTATAAAAACTAGCATTGCTATGCAACGCACAAGAATAGCATTGTAAGTTTATGAAATAAGCTTTATTTTACTAAAGTTATTTAATAGTTTCAAGAATAATTTGTCAATTGTCAAATCTCATATAATTTTATTAAACTGCCAATATCCCTATTTATATATATATATTTATAACAGCTGTTATCTTTGCCACTACCTCTTGGTAGACTTGAGATTAGGGATGAGCGAGCGAGATTTTTATAATTTGATCTCGCAGCGAATCGGGGCTTTCTTGTTTACCGAACATGTAAGCGAGAATGACCTTGGGATTCGCCATGAGGTCGTGTTCTCGCCAAACTAACAAAGGAAAAAGCAGCGGGCGGCATCGCCGAGAAATTTCGGCGGGAGTTACGGCTGGGAGTGAATCATTTGCACAGCAAGGCCCAGCAGCCAATCAGGAGAGATCAGAGCACAGGCATATATATATACAGAAAAGGAGGGAGGGGTTAGTAACTCCATCTTGTGTTCTGTGTATAGGAAAGATGGAGGGAGAGATGTGTAGTGTGACAGGGACAGTGTAGGAGTCTCTTAGTTCATCGTTAGCTGCATTGTTCTGTGTTTTATAGGGCATTTGCTGTTACATGAGCTATTAGCTAGTCAGTTTAGTAAAAATGTCAGCATTCAGCACATTTACTGCAAGTTATATGGTGTGTATTACTTTCTTGTGCTGTTCACTGACTGCACATGCACTGAGCAAAGGCAGCAGCAACAGACTGGAGATGGAGGGGGCCGCAAATCTGCCTCATGGGAGTCCCAAAGAAGAGACAGGTGAGTGGGCACAAGCAGGGGAACAGTCAGAGAGGATGTGACTGTGGGGGAGATGGAGCTGGAGCAAATGCAGGGCACCCAGCAGATGCAGAAGCAGGCAAAGAAAAAGAGGAGAGGAGGAGGAAGATGATTATGATGATGATGATGAGGGAGACCATGTTGGGGCTGCTGGAAAGGACCCGTCCAAACCGCACTTGTGCTGTCACGCCCTAGAGATTGTGCAGGCGATGGAACAACAGGAACTGCTGCAGCTTGAAGAGGTGGAGGTGGGTGATGAGGAGGAAGATGTTTTGGCTCCTACTGAGGGTCAGAAGGAGGATGAGCCAAAGGAACCCCTCTTTCATATGTGTGTCCGCAATGCCTACGAAGGGACCCCAGTATTTGCAGCATCAAAAAACGGGATAATTACTGGCTGGCCACCCTTCTGAATCACCTACAATCACGCTACAAAGATAAAATTCACAGTCACAGTTTCTTTTCAACCCGGCGCAAGGGAAAGAAAAGATGGCCCACCTGAGCAGACTACTATGCGAGCGGCTGTGTGAGGAGTTTCGTGCACCACATTCCACACAGGGAGATCAGATGGACACTGCCTCCACTGTATCTTCCTGTAGCAGCAGCAGCAGCAGTAGTGGCAGCAGGCCACACACATCCAAAAGTCCAGGGCAAGGCAGGGGGGATTTTCTGAATGCCTGGCGAAACCTGATGAGACCACCTCAAAAAAGTGAAGTGGGGGGGCATAACCATCGAGAACGGATGAAGCGCATGTTGCACCATTACGTTAGCTCTTTTCTTGCTGGTGGTGGTGTTGACAACAGCAGTTATGAGGAGGATGCCTGTCCTGACAGTAGTGACGCCAATAAATTTTGGGTCAACAGGCTTGAAATCTGCCTGAAGTTGGCACAGTATGCCATCAAGCTTCTTTCTTGCCCGGCATCCAGTGTTCTGTCCGTAAGAAACTTCAGTGCCGCTGGCCGTGTATAACGGACAACCAATCACAACTGTCGTTGGAAAATGTCAATCACCTCACCTTTTTGAAAATGAACGAAAGGTGGGTTACTAACAACTATCATACCCTCACTGCAGATGTCACTGATTGACTGACACAAGGACTCATTGGCCAACCAAGATGCCTCTGTGAACTCACACTGCTCCTGTGGCTGCCTAACACCAACACCCTGTCAGCTGAGCCTGCCTCGGTTGAATTTTTCCGCTAGTTATCGCAACGTAGAGGGGTGGCATTCTTCGCCAATGTCATGCTTACCATTATGCCATGTAGCAATATACTTTATGTTTCTGCTTCAACAGGCCAACAAACTGCAGATGTTAACCCCAGTACTGCCACACTGATAGGTACCATTGCCTTTGCCTAATTTTTCAGCTAAGTATTGTAAGATTGAGTGTTGGCATTCATGTAATCAACTTCACGATGCAAACAAGCAAAATCGTCTACCTTCCTACCGCTTCCGGCACCACAGACCACAAAACATCTTGGTCTGGTCCTCCTACATTTATTCACAAATTTCAGTTATTTGTATTACAGTACTCCAGTACTCAGTATTCCATTCACTAAAATTGTATTACACACTTCTGGGTGGGCGGCATTGACGATGCACTACACCCAGCTCTAGATGTCAGTTACCAATGCGGTCCCCACTCCTTCTCAGGGCCCACCGCCTCCTCCTGCTGCCTGTCAGTACTTCATTCACTAAAATTGTATTACACACTTCTGGGTGGGCGGCATTGACGATGCACTACACCCAGCTCTAGATGCCAGTTACCAATGCGGTCCATGCTCTGTCTCAGGGCCCACCGCCTCCTCCTGCTGCTGCTGCTGCTGCCTGTCAGTACTCCATTCCCAAAATTGTGTTATACACTTTGAGGTGGCATTGACAATGCACTACACCCAGCTCTCCATGACACTTACCAATGAGGTCTCCCTGGCAATAGCTGAGCAGAGGCCACACACTGCTACTGCTCTCGCTGACCCACGGCCACACACTGCTACTGCTCTCGCTGACCCACGCTCCGTTCCTGGTATTCCATCCTTTTGCCTAATGTCACCGCGCTACTTCTCCACAACTTTATGGGTGTCATCCAGGTCATGATGCCAGCTCGCAATGTGGTCTCCTGCTGTTTTGACAGCAGAGACTGCTGCTAGTGGGTTGACTTCACATGTAGTGCCACCTTTTCTCAATGTCCTAATGTTTATGCTGCCTTCTGTACGCTGTCCATCACGAAAAAATCCTATTTGCCTGCTGTCAATTTACCTGCCATTTTCTGAAAAACCACAAGGTCTTTTGTAACTTTTGTTTTTTTCCCCTATTCCCACTGTTCTCCTACACATACCTAGCAAATTTGGTAGTTCTAACATGTAGAGTGGCTTTGCTAATAATGTTTAAAGTCAGCTCATTGACTTTAATGGAATTCGCAAAATCGCTTCGTTGAAATTTTGTGGACCCATCGGAAGTTCAAGGAAATTTTCGAGAGAATGTCAGATGCCTTCACACTCATCCCTACTTGAGATCCCATTAAACACTGCAGAGACAACACATTCTAGATTTTGGAGCTTTCTTGGTTGTCCTTCTTGGATTCAGCCCTTGGCCCAACTGCCATGGTTTCCTCCAATTCTTGTGCTGATTCCTTCACCAGGTTAAGTTGCACTATTGTGTTGATATTTAATGGTATGTGCAATGCCTCTTTTTTCAAGCAATTTTTGCTTGGGACATGTAAACTAAACAATTAATAGCTCACTTTTTTGTATTATATTATAGTGCTGCCATAATTATTGTGTGTACAAGCTAAATCCTTGAGGAGGCGGAATAAATCTGCAAAACGCATCAGGCTGTTACAGCATATCAACCAACTGTAATTACCTAGATCACATTGGTATATTCAGCACTTTGTTTTTAATCTGAATCTGTTACCTTATCTGCTACTCTGTTGCATGGAGGTTTTATGGACTTTTTAATGTGTGTATATATTTATTGCAGTTTTTATATCATGTAATAATAAAGGTATTCAATATCCTAAAATTTTTGATTTTCTTAGGACCGTACTGCGAAATGAGATTGTCAGATGTTATCAATAAACAAACGGGGCACAGTGAGGTGCCAGCCTTGCCCATCCATCTTTTTCTTTCTATATTGGGCTCTTTGTACAAAGACATTTATACCACTGTTTATGTGTTGTGCAGTAAGCCCCAAAATACATTCCTTTGTTCTCCAATCAAGGCAATTATGTTTTAATGTTTCTATTCATTATCACACAATAATTATTACAAGGTAATTAATTTTTTTATATTGTTCTAACATTTGGAGTGTTTATTTAAAGTATTGTGAAAACAAATGTGTCCTCTACTTAGTTACCATATAAAACACCATATGTGATTTTTTTTCTCTAATGTGAAATTCATAACCCTTAAATGACCCCATTCTCGATGGAAAGTTCTTGTCCATTTCAGTGTTTATTGCATATTTAGTTTGTCCATTCTTGTTTAATTAAAAACAGAAGAATGTTCATGAGGGCAGTAATTTGATTTTTAAGCATTTGGTGTAGTAGTCTTAGACGCAGCATGAGATGCTCCCTAAATGTGATTTTGTGTTTCTAATATAGTTGTTTTGGTAAGCACTAACATCTGAACTCTGGATGGCCATGCTGAATCCTCTGGTGCGATTTCATGACCGAATAAAGAAAACAGGAACAAAATGCTATAGGGGACCAAAATGTTCTAGCAGAAGTTTATTCTTTTTTTCTTTTTTCCCCTCTGTAGCGAAATGTTAACAGAAGCACTAAATAAAACCTTCCTGTTTCATACCTGATTTTAGTTCAAGTTATAACTTTACTAAGACTCTGTAATGCAGGAAAATCATTGCTCTTAGAAAGGCTAACAGGGTGCTGTATACTCTTCCCTGAAAACCGGAAACTATGGTATTTTCCTTATGTTGCCCTAAGCATAGCTCACCCATTCATTGACAAATAGGCATTAGAGTCAAACAATTTGAACTTTGTATACAGCTTTCAGTAACAAATCTGGTCAGGCACCCCCCCCCCCTCCTTTTCTGCTAGTAAATACTATTTATTGCTAACTGTGTGGCCTCTATACATAGTTATGGCAGCATGGAGCACTAAACAAAAAACAAAAAAATGACTGTTAATGTTTCAAGCAATTTTCAACTACAGTGTTTTTAGGTTTCAACAGAGTATGACAAAAGTATAGAACATCAACTTACAGAAAAATATTATCATCAGGAAGTAGTTTCAGCAACTACTAAAGATTGCTTTAAAAGCTGGATGTTTTTCTAGAAGCACAGAATATAACTGGGTATTAAGGCTTTAAAGTAAAAATAACAGTGAAAGTTGATCCAGGGAACATCCGATTGCCTCATGGAATCAGGAAGGAATTTTATTCTCCTGTTGAAGCAAATTGTACCAGGGTTTTTTTTGCCTTCCTCTGGACCAACTATGTCTTATAGGGTTTTATATCTGGGAAATGTTTATTTCCTTAGTGGTTGAACTTGATGGACTTATATCTTTTTCAACCTAACCTACTATGTAACTATGTAACTATTCCATTTGGGAAAGGAGGGATTAAGTATTTGTAAGGTGGAATGAATACAAACTTACCTGCTTAGCTAAGCTGCTATCTGCTGCTTAGCTGCTATCTAGAGATTTCCGAAAAGCTATGTTACATGGTAAAGCAATTGTTGTAATAAAGTAATATGTTTTTGCCCAGGCTACCTTTGTTTGAATTCATGTTAAAATGTAATGTTTAGTTCACAGCCATTCTGAATAATTGCTCACCATCTCTGGTTGCTTTGGTTAACAGTTCCAACATTTCTGCAATTATCTACTGTAAATTTGGAGATTTAAATTAAAACAAAAATCAATTACTCAGCAAGAGTATCATAAAAATAAAAAATGGAAGAGAATTTGACATGAAAGAAAACCCTAGTTGGATATTAGAAATGGAGAAACCACAAGACACGTGGCAAAAACATAGCTTGACATTTATTTTATGCTCTCTGGAAAATGTGTATATCATTTCATTGAAAAGAACATTTATTCCTATAGGATCATTTGTGTGATTTATGAAAAGTTATTTATTTCCAGTAAAAAAAGGCTCTACTGAAATGTGACAAATTGGGAAAAGTCCACTCCAAAAGATAAGCAACCACAAAAAAAGCTCTAAGAATTGTTTTGGGATTTGTTTTAGCTGGAAATTATTTGTGAATCAATAAATTAGCTGTTCAGTTTTGTTTTTTCCCACAGAAGGAAATGAAAAACAATATTTGCTTTGTCATGTCATTAGTTTTGAAAGCTCTTTTTTTTTAAAGTTGTTATGAAACATTGGAAATGTTCTAAATATACGCATAATCACATTACCCTTCATGTCCGGAGTTCAGTTTTAATGTATAGAAATGCCTAGTATAATGACTGTAGTCACAGCATGGACAAGGTGATTTACTTAGCCTTCAGTTTCCTATCATTGACAGGCAGTAACTTTTATGGAGCACACATGTTTCATCCCACTTTGGCTAATGAGAACTAACATCTGGCAAAGCACTAGCAAGCTGCATCTTGCAAACAGAAGAGACCTGGATAACAGTCCGCAGAAATTTTGTGAGAGTGATTAGATGCAGCATATATACTGAGTCTTTTAAATCCTAGTAAGTATCCCTAAATTTACAGGTTTCTGGGTTCCTCAATTTACTTTTCTCCCCTTTTAAGTGTACATGTTTTATCTTGTGGTCTTTACCATTACCTGTAATGAATATTAATTTATGCATTGACATTATGAAATATATAATGAATTTTAATATATAAAAATATAATAAAAATAATATCAGGACTTTCATTGTACAAAACACTAGATTACATATATCCAATTTAATTCTTTAATTTATACAACCTATAAAAAATATAAAACATATAAAATTATGTGGTTATATAACCATCGTCCCAGAGATCCCAGAGATATAGTCCTTTTATTTTATATAAGTTAAATATATATGTTACTATATATATATATATATATATATATATATATATGTAACCCCTTGCTGTTTTTAAATACATTTTGCTGTGGCTAAGCGTTACCCATTCTGCAATAATTGCTTTCTCCGTTTCTCAGGAGGAACATAATTTCTACAAAACACTATAGCAATGCAACAATATTCAAATCAACATATACCTATTAATATATAAATGTGTAACAAAAGCTATACACAAAGCATACCACACTTACAAGTTCTTTAAAATCTGCTGGCTTTGAGATCACAGAGCCATATGGTAATCCAAGGAGGACACTGTTCCATGGTTTTCAGGTGTGGGAAGATGGAGGACCTATATAGGTAGTACCCAAAAATTAGTGTCTTTAATGTAGTAATAATAGTAGAAATTTGCTTAAACTAACATTTAAAATGGAATCCTCTCTTGCTAAGAGCACAAAGTATGGCTTTTCTCTCTTCCCATCCTCATCCAGCTGTAACTTCTTTAAATGCACATGGTCAGGTAAGTCCAAACTCCTTTATTCTCACTTCCCATACTATTATCCCAGACTTCCAGCACAGCCAGGGTCTGAGTGGCATAAAAAACTCCATTAGCATTTAAATAATGGAATCCAGGTTTTATTATGAACAATTAACCTAAATGGAAGCTAAAATTAGGATTTCAATGTTATATTTGCACAAATCACACACAAATATTCATAGCCTTAGAGCAGTAATGGGGGCAACCAATTTTGTCCCCAATGATTTTCTGTGATCAGAATAAGGTTTTAGTTTAAGTCAAATAGACCCATTGTTGTGTATTACTTATTATGTATATATAGATGCTACATATCATTTTTGTTAGAACATTTTTTTTAAATTAGTTATTTATCATTTTCGTGTTTCACTTTATCTAAATAATTTTTATCCCAATATATAAAAGACATGTACATTAACTTTTAATGTTTGCAGTTATTGAGAAAAAAACCCCTTAGAATAATACAGGTTGTTATTCTTGGTCCTTGTCATGCTGTCTAATAAACATGAAAATACTGGATGCTGTAAGGGTGTCAAAAGTTTTTATAGGTACTAGGATATCAGTACACCAGGATAATAGCTAACTGATTTCACAGTTCTTGCAGCTGTTTGTAAGGTGTAGGTGCAAATGGAAACTAGATGTGTATCTTTATTCTTTATAGACAAGCTAATGGTATATGTCACCTTATCAATGGCGTGAAATGATGGTAGACATGCTACTTTAAGAATGCTTTTAGGTAAACTGCTAACAAACTTTCCAAAAAAGCATTGTGGAGTGAAGCTTTAAATTGGTCTCTATATCATGATATAACAAGTTCATTTAGATATGTTCCTTTCTTCCTTGGCAATAAGTCATGAAGACTCTAATGGAAATGCAGAAGTGTTTTGACCCTGCTATACCAAGGCACCCTTCTTAATGTACTGGTGCAGTGAGGACTGTCCATTGCCAGCAGAAAAGGCAAAGATGAAGACCCTATGCTATCACATGTCCTGTCTGTGGACTTTAGGAAAAGTAAGCATAGAAACAGCATATGTAGGGCTTTGCTTTTAAAAGTTTTATGTAGTACATTGGACACAATTTCAAGCGTTATTTATTTCCTGGACTTTTAAGGCAGCATAATATCATTTAGTCATCAAATAATTCTAAAAGCATAATTTAGTCCAACATTTAAGAAGAAGAAACATGCATGAGATATGAATTGTCCCGTTTTCCAATCCTTGACGTGTTTCACATAAAAATGCTTCTTCAGGAGGCACGGCACATCCAAAAGACAAAATACTGTAACAAACATAACAATACATTTCATTTTATTTACTACATGAACACATTTTTTCTGCCATGCCATGTGTTCTTGATTTTTATAAGTGAAGTTGTTTAAGATCAGTCAGCAGACAAAACTACAAGGCAACAATATGTATTTATATAATTTTATAATATGATACAATTGGTTATCCAAATATGGTACAATTCATTTAATCATATACATGTTTGACAATATTTTTTTTACGGCTCTGAAGATGTCTGAACTATAAAATATAAGATGTACACACTTTGAAGAATTGTGCCATACATTCCTCCTTTAAAATGTATAAATGAAAGATAAGTTGATTTCGAGGCAACAGTCAAGTTTAATACTGTTGTGCAGGAGTTTGTTGTGTTTAATACTGTTGTGCAGACTGTTTTGGTGGATATTGAGTGTGATGAGATCCACGAAGTAAGTTTTATTATCTAGTATTTTTGCAACACAATACATATTGGTAAAACACCATGTGGTATGTATTAAATATAATAAAATGTATTGCTATATTTGTTACAGTATTTTGTCTTTTTGATGTCCCATGCCTCCTGAGGAAGCACTTTTTTTTGGCGAAACACATCGAGAACTGGAAAATGGGACATTTTTGAACTTTATTATTTTTGTAAATTTGTAGATTCATATCTCATGCATGTTAGGTAAGGTAAAATAAAATTGATTCTTTAATTAAATAAATCAAAGCACTATTTAATTTTAATTTCTATTTCTAAAAATCTCCACAAGGTTAAGATGTATTTGTGTTTTATGTTGCCATTTATTTATCTATTTTACATAGGAATTTAATAGGGTATTACTTTTCTTAGCTATATTGGCAATATATACTTAGCAAAATTGTTGGAAAATTGTACATTCTATTTTCTTGAAACTCATGTATTTCTTTTATCACACTATATACTTTTAGTTAAAGTAAGACTTTGTAACTGTGTCATTTAAAATGTGCTTGCCATCTCAGTAACACTTCTATAAATATTACTACAGTAGATGAAAGAAAAGAATAAAATATGATTGCAGCATTAAACTGCTTTCATAACATCAAATAGATGATGGAACTGTGATGACCACAGAGAAAATTGCAACACAATTAATTTAATTGTTTGCCTAAAAACATGCTGTTCCTCTTGTTCTATATGAACAAATGAAAAATGTTTACAAGAAAACAAAGTAAAGATGCCTGGAAAAATATGTTACATACAAATATCCAACTTTAGATGTTCCTGTAATTCAAAAAAAAATGCTTATTTATTGCATTTATTTTTTTTTTTGTATTTCCCACATTTCATTGAACACGCAATCCAGTGTGGGAGCATAGTGTCAGTTACCAGAAGCATTCTTTGGATTGCTCTAAACTTGTATATGTATTAATATATATATATATGCATGATATTCCTGTTTTTGATTAGCATTTTTCATTGCAATGAAATTAGATTCTAAGAACTGTATTTAGTGTTTCATTGCAACATAATATTGCTCTAAAATGCACTGTGGCCGCAGTGGCTAACGGCCATTCCTGTGTTTGACATCATTATATGCGGATAATGCTTATACTAGTACCTTTTCTCCACTGTGCAAGAATGCCTTTCATAAGCTGACTGCCAATTATCTCTATTTTGTTATCTGTAGATCTGAATACATTTTCATGTAGTTTTATTTCAAGGAGAAACAGTCATTATGAACTAGAACAAAACAAAATGGATAATTTTAATATTATTATGCTTATTTCCATCTTCTGTTTAACATCCAACCTCCTATTCCCTTATCAAGGGAGCTTAACAGTGAACTACTTTACATAACAAACCTAAGCTGTGTGACTTTAGAAGTGTTTTATGCCTATTATTTTGTATTGCTTACCTTTGAAGTCCCCCAGCATGTTACCAAACTTGACCTTGGCTAATCGCCTTTTTTATTGTGTTTATTGTGTTTTATTTTTTATTATTTTATTTTAAGCTTTCTTTTATTCACCATTCAAACAACTCTATCCTATGCTGTGCTGGTTCCAAACTTGTGCAATAAAACATTTTTGTTATAAAATTTTATACTATCCTTGTCACCCTTACCACTTGCCCTATAAAGCAGAGGCATCTCTCTCCTGCACGTGTGGGTAGTTCTGACTCTGGGCGTGGCTTCATTTCCAAGATTTATAAGCTTCGTCCAACTCGCTGGCCAATCAAGAAATAGCCTCTTAACCATCCCTGGATATTTAGCTAGCTCAGACACAGCACTCAGTGTTTGTACAACGTGTCTGGAGCCCCTAGTTCTTTTGAGCTAAGTCCTGTTCACCTGGTGTTTAATTCAGTGTTTCCTCTGTCCAGCTCCTACGTTAACCCCCTTGTCCAGTCTGTTGGTTCTCAGCCAATTTCCCTGTGCTGTTCCAGTGTTCCTGTCTGTGGATATCCCTGTGTCACCTGTGCCTCCTGTTGCTTCTAGTGTCTCCTGTGTTCCTTGTGTCCGCAGTGGCCCCTGTGTCACTGGTGCCTCTCTTTCATGATCCCTGGCAATTGACTCCTGGCCTGTGACCTGACCTCTCTTGCTTGCTACCTGCCTCAACTTCGGCCTTCCTCGACTATCCTTCTGCTTTGTGATTTAGTACCGTGTTTTGCCCACCTCGGTGTGCCCAAGGACCACAACCTGGCAGTAACCAGCGGCACAACATCCTCACCACCAGAGGCTCTGGAGAAAACCTGGTTACTGCTTAGGCTCTGGTGGCATCGAATCGAATGTTCGCAAAACTTGTTAGTGACAGGCCCAAACTTCAGCCGTGGTCTTTACACCAGGAAAGTTAATAAAGAAAGGCTACTTGGGTGATTTAGTGGCTCAACGTGGCTAGGGGTGTCTCATAAGGTCGATATCTTTATTTCTATCACTTCTCTTAGTATACAATCACAGTGTTGCAATTGTGCATATAAAAAATGTAATACACATGTTATTTATACATGGATCCAAGTGTTTTGTGATATTCTGCATTTATTATGAATTGCACCTTATTGTGCATATATAGTGAAAACACACATGTGCTATAGTGAATCACAATTTACAGATGTAAATGCTGGATACATTTCTGGTTGCACATATCTGTTGGCAGCTGATCTCTCCTCCCCTCTATGAAATTGAATATGAGAAGGAAATAAGTCTCTCAACAAACTTTCATATCATGTTTTAGACAGCCTTTATAGCCAGTGTTGCCTGGAACTATTTTTTTGTGTATTAGATGATCCTTGTGCTAAGCATTGTCTGGCACTATTTCTTTATGTGGACCTGTCATATATGAAGAAACATCATATACATACATGTTACCATGTGTTGCATATATATATATATACATTATAGCCCATTCAAAAAAAAAAAAAAAAGCTGGCATCAACTTTTAAACTTAAATATATTATTTTAAGTAATCAGGAAATCAGTAATTTTTTTTCTTTGAATGTGTTTCTTTTTAGAAGCTGCAAACATTTTTGAACATTTTGTCTGCTTTGACACTGCAAATAATCATTTACTAGGTTGCCAAAGTGAATTTTGAAATGTATTGTAACATTAATTAAGCTGCTGGCAAGCTTGGAAGAGAACATTATCTAATTAGATAATCAGACAATTTTCTCCCCTTAATAAGTTCCTTTTTAAAGACATTTCAAGGTTGGACTGCAAGAAAACAGCCAAATACACAAAAAGGATTTGTATGTCTGCCCATTAACAGCCTAGTCCTAAGCTACATAATACTAGGCATTGTCAGTGATTGGAGAATGAATGAAGAAGCAGCAGACTAATAAGCTTAAATTTCTATCACTCTGCTCACTTGTGAGCATGTTCCAACTAGCATATGATCATTAGTAATTGGTGAACTTGGCTTTATAGGAAAATGTAATTAATATAGAGCTGCATTCATTTGTATTGATTATATCTGCCTGAAGGTAATCTCTTTACCTGTATTGTTTAATGTATTGGCCCATTAATTCATTCATTATTAAGTTCACATTTGCTTGTGTATTAATTCATTAATAAGTTCACATTTTGCTTGTGTATGTGAAAATGTAATGCTACGTCTTGTTTTCAGCAAGTCAATTTATCAGAAGCCAGATGTTTTGACTCCAGTGGTTTATTTACATGTCATGTATCTCAGTCTCTAAGATGTGGAACGGGGAGGCAACTTCAGTTAGATGCTGTTGTAAAATGAGTAGTTTAAATATAAACTTCTTTTGCAAGTGTACTGCAGGCAAGACAATCGAATGAAACACTGAAAAGGTAGAAACTAAGCTCATTAAGTGGAACTACAGGATGGTGTTACTGCTGTGAAAAGTACAAAGCAGTTCCAAGTCTTTGTGTTTGAGGGAGCAGAAATAACAGTATACGAACACAGACACAAAGAAAAAAGGATAAAAGAAAAATAACTTAGAAAAATGCAAAAAACAAACTGAGCATTTAGGAAGATAAATTTAAAAACTCACTGTGAATTAATCAGTTTACATTTTCCATTTTTTCAATACTAAAATTATGTAATGATCAAAAGAAAACGCAACAATAAATCATATAAAATACCACAAAAAAGCACTGAAATGTAAGTCTACTGCAAATTGATGATTATATCATATGGTAATATTTCACTAAAATTATGTCATCATCACATACCTCCAAAAAAAAAAAACTCAACAATAAATCATCTTATGAAATATATGTAACAAAAAACATGAAGCTAGATCCTTCAAAATGTATTCTACTGCAAATGGATTAGATCCATGGATCTTAACAGCTGTTACAGTTAGTACATTTTTCCTAATTTTTAAAAATATCTTTTTAGATCCTTCTTTTAGTCATTTGATGAATTTGAAAATATATAGGATCAATAACAAAGTCCCTGATTTAATAAATGGGTATCGAAATAAAGGCATTCTAATATGGCATCTCAAATATTATAATCAAATAACCTTTCAAAAACAATCATTTGTTGGTAAATAGGTGACATTTCAAAGCAAAGGGGACAAACAACCAGAAAATCAGAAACAGAAAAATCAGAAGTATTATTACATTAAAAATATAACTCAAAAATCAACTTGATCCATGTCACGGTACTGCAGGGCAGGACGGTGGACCCTCTGTGTCACCAGCTCAAATGGTAGAGACGTGCACAGGGCGAAGATTCTAAGCAGCTGCCCGGTCTTCACCAGAGCCTCTAGAGGTGAGGATGTTGCGCTGCGGGCAACTGCCAGGTTACGGCCCCTGTGCGCGCAGAGGCAGGTGACGTGGTACCAGGGCGAGCAGCAGAGAGTAGTCAGGCAAGCCAAAGGTCAGGGCAGGCAACGATCACGAGTAGTCAGGGTCAAGCGGAGGGCGTACACAAAGAATCAGGAGCAAGAGAATAAACAAACAGGAACCTGGAAGCAGAGCTTAAAGAACTCCTTGTTCAGGCAACTTCCTGTTGCCCTTCACTTCCTTTTAAGGGCAGGGCCTGTGATGAGTGGAGCCATGTGACCTGCTGCATCCTATCCTACCACCAGAAGGGGTCCAGGAGACAAGAGGTTGGTGGTGTTCACATCTCCACCAGCAGGGGAGCGCGTCTGTGAAACACTCTAGTCCTCTGAGGTAGTAGAGCAACTGACTGGGAGTCACATGACCTGGACCAGGAAGTGAGCTGCACAGATGATGCCTTAGCAGAGATGGTGCTGGCAGCAGAGGAGTGTAAGCTGGATGACACTGAATGAGGCACAGATTCCATGACCCTGCAGGGATCTGTTACAATCCACCTCTGCACCAGTCCCCATCTTAAACCCCCTCTAGCCAATATCGTCATTATGAGACAAGGAAACCAAAACGATCAATGGTATCACTTAAACTGACCTCAGAGGCTCATGGATCAAAGAGCCCCAAGCAACATCTGGAGAAACCCACAAAACCCCAGTTGAGAAGTCCTACTTTAGACAAAACCAAACCAGTTTGTCTGGGGGAATAGGAGATAATCTCAGCTCCAACATAGGTTTTAGAAAAGGTATTAAGAAACATGTAGGTAATTAAAGATGATGGTTGTAAAGATGAGAAAAACAATAAAAAGGCAGTCAGAATGATGCAACACCTCTATTTCCTGAGCAATAATCATGATATGCATTTTTTTCTAATCCTAAATCATGTTGATCATGTTGTTAAACCTGTAATATTGTTGTTTATATGCACCAGTGCCACCAGTTATATAAATACATAGGTCCTATGTATGGCCAGACACTGCTGTATAAAATAATTACAATCAATGCTTACAGAAACCCTCAATGCGAGCATTCATTTTTAAAAACTTGAGAGATGTAATGGGGCATTTCCTCTACCCCGGAATATTTTTGCAATGATCTTTGTTGTCACTAATAAAGACATTTGTTCAACTTAAGCCTTTGACAGATGTTTATACTCATTATTTATAGAATTGCTAAAACATAACCCATGCAAATTGTACTTCTGCAAGGAATTTTTCCAGTAATTCTCTTAACTAAGCTAAAAATATATTAAAGTGAATCACGTTAACATAATATCTGAATGTACAACTAAAAAAGACAGAAAAAAAGAGAGAGAGAGAGAGAGAGAGAGAGATCACGCATGGATCTCAGTATGCTATGGCAAAATGTGACATTAGTTAAGTTATGTCAAATATTAGCCTAATAGAGTTGGTGCCTACATGCCTGCGTCTTACAAACACAACACAAAGGATCTTTTTACATTCTAGGTGTCTTTTCTACATAACACATAGACATCCTAATTTTTCTGATCTTATCTTAGTATAATTTTTTTTTAATAGCTAGGGACTACATAGTAATCATCAACTCCTGACACCATAAATGCCTTTTTAGAATTTAAATGTACAGCTAACATACCGTGGCGGTTAGGACTGTATAACATGCATCTCTGTGTAAACACTGCAGCAGTCAGGAATAGCAACTCGAAAGCAAAATGTAGGCCAATTATTTGCTCTAAATTTAATTCCTTAAAGAAGTAGAGATCGAATTGCCATGTTGCAGTGGTGAAATGGCAGTTAGGGGGTGTAGGTACAGTGCAGCCAGATATCTAACCAACCTTGATGTGTTAGATAAAGATCAGTTATAAATCAGCACTCAACAGGTACTGAATATTATTAATACCTCCTTTGCAAAGGGCATTTTTAGAAGGCATTGTGGCTCAGTGGTTAGCACTCTGGCCTTTGCAGTTTCCCAGGTTCGAATCTTGGCCAGGACACTATCTGCATGGAGTTTACAGGTTCTCATTGTGTCTGCGTGGGGTTCCTCCGGGCACTCTGGTTTCCTTCCACATTCCAAAAAAATGCAGTTAGGTTACCCTAGTGTAATGCGCCTGGGCACACAAACCAAGACCAACTCCAGATACCCTTAAATCAGGCTTTATTCAAAATCATACAGCACAGCAAGGGTTAAGTCCAATAAAGCGAAGTACAGGAGGATAAGGCAAATGCAGGTCAAGAACAATC
>NC_092859.1:79836774-79870920 GCF_032062135.1 Pyxicephalus adspersus | reverse complement strand
AGGTGAAGATGGCATCACATGTGATGGAGTGAGGACTATAAGAGTGTCATTAAAAATTGTGATTAGGCAGGTATGTTTGTTTTTTTGGGAAAGGGACATCTCCTGTCCCTTCTACAATAATGAGCCTGCCTGCTCGTTTTCTTTTTTTATTTAACATTTGATCATTTTCCTTCCCTCAACCAGCTAGGTCTTTAAATGGAAAAAATGTGAAAAATAGGGCACACAGTTACGCCTTGAAATTAAAGAGTAACTAAACACTGGTGATAATCACCTGTCCCTATTCACAGGCGCTTCCATCTTCTCCGTACGTTTCTTCCAAATTCTGACCTTTGGATGTTTTGATTGGCCAGGCCAGGATGACGTATGTCCCGCACTGTTCATTCAGCCCTGCTAATTCCTGAACCGGATATCAAAAATTCCTCTTATGTTTTTAAATAATTGTGGTTATATAGAGTAGAATGTATTTTAATATTTTTGTTCATTGTATAACATTTTTGATTGCAGCATTTATGGATTACATTTATATTAGCAAAGGTATAAAAAAAGCAATATTCAATCTATTCTATTCAGGACTTTATTTTTTTGGGAAAATCCTTGGCACCGGAGTATTGCACATTCATTTATCAAATGAATATTTTACTTAGCTCGTTGACGGAGGTGAAAATGTTTTGATTTTATCCTATCACATATATCTATCTATCTATCTATCTATCTATCTATCTATCTATCTATCTATCACAAACAAGAATGTATTGTATCAGTGACACAGCTCATAAATAACAATACATCACATAACAGTACTTGTGAGCCACCATACAAGTTGTGGTCCCGTGCGCTACTGTTTAGGCCCTGGAGGGCCCTATACATGTGTAATCTAATGTTGTGCACACATATATATCCTTAACTTGTATTACTGCAGAAAAGTATCAATTAATTGGTGACTGGTTTTACCCGACGCGTTTCGCCTATTGTTGGCTTCCTCATTAGTAGCGGTACATTTCCTGTTTGTTTTACATATTTTATTAATTACTAAAGGGTTGGCACACTGTCCCCAAGGACACACAATATATTTCAACTTTAAACCACCACTTACTTTCCTACTTTCCAATTTATCCTATCACACAAAATTACCCTGACTCTAAGGATTCTATTTATAAAACAGGGAATCAGACATTTGGCCTGATTTATTAAAGCTCTCCAAGGCTGGAGAAGATAATATTTCATCAGTGAACCTGGGTGATCCAGCAAACCTGGAATGGTTTTCTTCAAAGTCATTGGCTTTTTGCTAGCAAATGTTTTGAATCATGGACCAGATCCATTCCAGGTTTGCTGGATCACCCAGCTTCACTGATAAAAGTGTATTCTTTCTAGCTTTGGAGAGCTTTAAAAATCAGGCCCATTTTCTCAAACATTCCCTTGTTGGAATATTCCATGTCCTTGTGTTTCAATGACACAAATTGATTCCCACCAGGGAATGTTTAGAGGAATATCCAATTCCCTGGTTTATAAATTGAGCCTTAACTGGATAAAACAAATCCTTTGGAAACTCAGCTCTGTAGTGACAAGGACTAATAAGATTAAGGGTAAATTACTAGACTAAAAAATATAACTTTATAATTGTATTATCTTTCTCTTCCTATAAATACTCTTACATGTGTGTTTAATCAAACAGTATAAAGAGCAATGATGATATGCAAAGTGCAGCCAACCAGATGTCTCCTTTCATCAAAGATAAGCCAGTAATTTGTAAATTATTCATGATTGATCGGTTGATGTAGGGTACTTGATTGGGCACATTATTCTTTGTTGTGTCAAAGCACAACATCGAGCTCTAAATAGTAATTTGTGTTGACTTTAAAGTTGGAATAATTTGCAGGGGAACTTGAGAAAATTGTTTTTCTATTATATGAATGGAAGTTGTAAGTGCATGCGGTTTTTTTCAGCTCAATTTACACTTTAGTAAATCTGGCTCCAAATCACTAAAATTCACTGCATTTCAGTGTCTGTCAAAGTGTCTGTTTCTGACAAAATTGCTGCCAGTAAAAATATATTAAGGCTGATGAGAATTGTCATACAACATACTGTGTAAAAATTCACTCCAAATATCTAGTTAATTGTAACTTCCTGGTTACTTATTTTTAATGCATGATTGCATGCGTGCATGATTTGGTATTTACATGTAAAAAAGAATTCATTTAAGGTTTCACATAATTAGATAAATTAAGTGAATATTCTCTACTTTAGTAAAAAAGTATTTTGTGTTTGCAATAGGTTTCAAAAGTTGGAATATAGATTTTTTTTGTTTGGAGTTATTGATAAGAAAGATATAGTGCATCAAAGACATTTCTAAAAAAATCAAATCTTATTTATTGTAAAATGTACAGGTACAATAAGCAGGGGAAAAGCGCTAGAACAAATATCTTAATTTATTGATACTTATTTTATTGAAATCCTGTTTTGTGAAGTTCTAATTCACTGTATAAATGTATCACTATAAACACATTAAAAATTAAAAAAAAAAAACTTTACTGTTACTATATAATTCCTTGATCTTCAAAATAACAAGTGCAATTAACTAGAATGTTTAAAATACCTGCTTTTGTTTTTTTATCATCAAAACAATACTAATATATATCATATGGGTATGCAATAGTTATTTTTTAGCATTAAATAGATATCCAACAAATGCAAGATTTATTATGTTTTAAATCATTACGTGCCTTTTCTGTTAATAATAGATACCTTGGAGGAATTTTGCATTTACTTTTCCATGTGAAAAGACTATATATTAGTCTTTTTGAGTTGTCTTTGCATACAGAATGTAAAATAATATTATTCATGAGCTGGACAAATGTAATGAATACAACAATAATATATGTATATATAATATTTTATTTTTCAAAGTCTGCTGAATTGTCGTTTAATAGATCTTGCTTTGTGATAATATTGTGCTGCTAGGAAGGAAGGCCAATGGGGAACATTTTCATTACCAGGGAGCAATATCGGTACTTACAATTCTGGATCTGGCCTTTCATGTGCTCATGGATTGAGAACATTTATTTTTGTATACTTTTTGTTAATTGGGTGCTAAATCAAAGGGAGGCAAGGGAGGCAAAGTGCAATGGCAGAGATCTGCACTAATCCATCACCAATTTAACCTTTAATATATAACCAAATCCCAATATACTTAACCCTATACTTTCTAACTTTGTCCATTGATTCGAAGCCTAACTATAGGAAGGGCTAAAAGTAATCCCTCACATACAGTATATATATATATATATATATATATTTGTTTACTTATCTAATTTGTGTTCTGGATGCTCATCTGCTGTAATTACATAATGGTATCACTGCTGGCATCATACCGGTCCTGTGCTATAATGACTGCTTATATTTACAGCCCAAGATGTCCATCATCTACATGTTTTATTATTATGGAATGCTTGAGTTCTTTTAGAGATTAAGTTTGCGTTTGCCAGTTATGGGCATAACTGTATGTGAACGAATTTGGGGAAAATTTGTTCATCCATAATTACTATATTTTTAGAAACAGATACATCAGTTAAATAAAACATGCATATAAATGGAAGTCATCAATCCCAGTTTTTAATAAATGTTGAAACATTTTTGGAGTTTTATAAAAATCCATTGCTGTACATGATTAGATTTTCCCAGAAGACTCACGTAGATAATATTTAGTGGACTGCATCTTACAGATCTGGCTTTCTTCCATGTGTTTTGACTCTACATCCTGACTTAGTCAACCTTTCCTTGAGAAATTTGGACAAACAAAAATTCCCAGGGGTTAGCTAATGTTTACCATGATATGATCAGTTGCGTAAATAACAGAGATGTTCATCTGTGTTGGGGAATGAATATTTTATAGGAGAAAGAAGATGAACATCCCACTTATGTCTATGTTGCTGAAATAAAAATGGGTACATAATGGCAGCAGTATGGGCATTTACAGCTTTTCAGCCTAACATACATGTAAGGCACTTACCCGTCCTGAGAGCCAGGGGTGTCCCTGGGGATCCCAGCCACAGAGGGAGACGCCGCTGTAGCAGGCAGCATGGCTGAGGCTGCTGCTCTACTCGCAGCTTGTCTCTCTCTGCAGGCGGAAGGATCCGTCCTGGCCAAACTACTGTTCAGCCAGGCAGCATCCCTTGCATCCCTTCAGATGTGGTTACTGAATCTCCTGTTCTCAGCACTCCTTTGCATGTGCAAAGTAGTGCACGTCCTAGGGGTGCTGTGGGAAGAGGTGCGCATGCTACAATGCGTCCCTCTTGTACCGGCGGGACATAGTTAGTTTGAATTCCCTGCGGCCAATCGGTGATTCAGTTAGTCTCCTATCAGACGGCGCCAGGTGGCGCAAGGTCATTGGTCACTCTGGCCATTTAAGGAGAGCCGGTCCTGTACACCATTACCCGCTATAAGCCTCTGTTAACACAGTGTGCTTGGGTGCGTCCTTGTGTTGGTTTAAAGGTTATCTGCTTTGTCATCTCCATAGTGACCTGGTCTGAAACTGACTCTGCTTGAACTCTGCCAGCCCTGACCTCGGATTGTTACTGACCATTCTGCCTGCTGCCTGCCCTGACCTTGGATAGTTATTGACCTGTATTTGCCTTACCCTCTTGTACTTTGCTTGTTTGGACTTAACCCTTGCTGTGCTTTATGACTTTGAATAAAGCCTGATTAAAGGATATCTGGAGTTGGTTGTGGTTTGTGTGCCCAGGCGCATTACAATACAATAGCTAAAAAGAATAAAACCCATACAATAACTTTAAAATTTTATTAACTTTAAATGTATCATATCATGTCATCAGTGGGCTGCAACCTGTGCAGAAGAGTTGTTGGTTAGAAAAAAAGGATCAGCACAGACTAGCTTCTTCTACAAGAAATATCTGCAGGCCTCTTCTTTTAAAAATGCTCGTTGTCTGGTTGTCATGCTATCCCTAAATGTCACTAACCTGGCAGTAATGAGCAGGTAAAAAATTCAACTGGATTTGCTATGGATTTACAGGCTACATAACTCAGTCATGGCTACCCTGGGACTCAGAAAATGCTGATATCCTCCTAAAATTTGCATTTTAGGAGGGGATCAATAATGGCAACCTCTTAACTTCCTTAAATTTAGAGGCACACCTAGCATTCTGCATGTTTTACAATTTGTATGCTCTACTTTAACAGCTTCGCATATAGTGGGTCTGATTTAATAAAGCTCTCCAAGGCTGGAGAAGATGGACCTGGAATGCATTCATTAAAAATAATTTGCCATCAGACTGCAACTGTGTTCAATCCTGGACCAGATCCATTCTAGCATTGCTGGATCACCCATGTTCTCCCATGAAAGTCTATCTTCTCCAGTCATGGAGAATTTTAATAAATCAGGCCCAATATCTCATATACTAGTAGGCTCGCATGAAATTTTACTCTAACATTTGCATTTTCCCATTTAAACCACCTAATGCCCTGGCCCCACATTTTATAGCCTAATCTGTCATATACTGATTTTTAACATATACACATGTTGGATACATTACATTTTCTTTAAAAAGAGTATACTTGCAGTCTTAGTAAGTGTATGTCACTGGTAGGGTATCAGTCAGCAGATGGAATTATTGTTGCCCCAGATGTGGATACTTTATCATTAAATTATTGTTTATCACAATAATAAATTAGTGCACCAATGTAAGGAAAGATATTAAAAAAAACATGCATGAAAACAATCCATTTGCTTGGTGACAATCATTGTAAGCTGCTGGTTAAAATATCAGATAACAAAGCAACACTTGGCATGCTACATGTTAAAAATTTTCTATAATTAAGCCTGTACCAGAAGAGTGTGTATATTGGAACACTGTGCTATGCTTGCATCCATAATAGAAACAAGCTTGTAGTTTGTCTGGGATCCTAATTTGTTGGATTTACTTTGCCATTAATGGATGTAGAGCATGTTCTTTACCATAATTGTTGTGATTGTACTTTTTTTTCTTGGAAATCTGTGTTAAAGTGGAAGTATAGTATGGCAGGGGAGGGGTCCCAATTATAAAAGGGTTAGCTGCCTTTTGAGTCAATCTATTTAATAGATCTATTAGGCAGCACAATGGCAACTTGAAAGAGCAAGCTCGGCAAGCTGGCAATGCTGCTGTTATTTATGGGGCAGAGTAAAGGGGCTCAGATGAAAAAGACAAGGCAATTTTTAATGACACGTTAATGAATGTAAACAGACAATTATTACCACTATAATGCCCTCTGTACAGTTATTAATCCTATACTATTGCAAATAGGCAAATGAGCATATCTTCAAGGAAAGTTGTACTGAAGCTACGATGGATCCTGTCAAATAGATGAAACTAGTTTTAGTCTTTGGGCCTGATTTATTAAAGGCTGGAGAGGATACACTTTCATTGGTGAAGCTGGGTGATCCAGCAAACCTGGAATGGATCAGGTCCAGGATTGAAAACATTTGCTAACAAATAGCTAATGACTTTTAAGAAATCCATTCCAGGTTTGCTGGATCACCCAGCTTCCCTGATAAAAGTGTATCATCCCCAGCCTTGAAGAACTTTAAAAAATTAACCCCATTGTGCTGGCATTCAATTCAGCTGAAATCACTAAAAGGACTCCCTACTTACAAGTTAGTTAATCATTTATTTTCTCAATAGGCATAGACTGCCCATGTCTGTCCCCCATTACACTTGTTATTTCTAACTGAGCTATCATAAATTGGACAGCTGCCATTTATGGATACCTTGGTAATGGACAATGTTTGACATGCACAATGCCTTTCCATTTGCTGATTGGTATTGTCACGCTTCTTGCAGTTCCCCATATTATGTTTGCTGGCAGAAAGAAACAAATTTGAGAAAGTCATTATGACTATGGCTGACTTTGGAGACATGATCTGTTTCACCTGCCTATAATGCAACTAAAAAGAAGGTCCATGGCCCTTTTATGGAGGAATTGTGTAGAATAAAATTGAATGTAGCACAATATACAGTTGTCCTTGACAGAGTAATAAAAGTTATAATGTCTGATATGCATCCTGAAATAAAGCACAGTCAACAGTTTTACCTACAAAAAAATCATTTTCAACAATCTTGCTGCACATTGCACATTTAAATAGACAAAGGAAAATATATACTACTTAAATTAAACTAACTGCAGCATCTACTTCAAATTCACAGAAACAAATCAGATATATTTATGTTTTTTTTGTTTTAAATTTGGTGGTATGCAGGTACAGTAAGTAACACTTTTGCCAAGATCAACATACAATTTGCTTATAAACATAATCTGTGTGTAGCACAAATTCTCCTTTTACTATTTTACTATGTTTCCTTTTGCTGGCTCTCCTCACTGGTTTCTTACAATAAACTATTTATACTATAAATTAGTTCTTCTTAACTCACAAAGAATGACTTCCTGTCTTTGGAGAATTTATATTTTAAAAAACATTTTCATCTGCATCTTTGCTGTTTGTATATTTATTTTGGCATTTGATGAGAATTTTAAGCTGACATTTCAAATGATTTGCTGTTTTATCACACACATGCTTTGTAGAAATATATTCTAGGCGTGATACACTCTAAGTCAATATTTAATTACCTATTAAATATATCAAGAACATATCTGGAACAGGAACTATGTCCCCTAGGAATTTTATTACAAAGAGGTTGTGGCAGGCATGGTACACCAATTTAACTAGTGATTTTATCTGACAACGAGGGTCAGTATGATGTCCAGTGTGACCAGGGAGTTCCTAGAATCCCCCAAAGTGATATTTTAGTTTTTTTAAGGGTAATTTTGGGGAACAAGTGAAACCAGTCAGTAAATCACAAATTTATTCCAGTCTTCTGCAGATGTTTTAATGACAGTGTGGTTACTGGAACAGGAAAAGCAAGAATCTTCCTAACAGCAATACACAAACCAAACAAAAGTTGTAAATCTTCTATCCAAAACTAAAAAAAGTAAAAAGTATGTATACTTGGAATATTCAGTGTTTTAGATGTTATTATATAATCTGCGTTAGGCAGTAGGCTTCATAGCCATACTGGAAAATTATGAGGCATTAGGGAGACCAGTTTAAGTCTGAAAGCTTTCTCACTCCCTAAAAAGCAAGTACACACAGAAAGTATTATATAATGATAGGCTAGGAACAACTTTAAATTGAACTATTATACATTATTAAAAGAAATGTAGATTAAACCAATACCTTTTTCTCCTTTTAAAACTAAAACTTTTAAAAAAGGACAAGGACCTTTTGTTGTTCTTTGATCATAGTGTAATTCAGTCTTCCATTATGTTCTGCTTCATTAGTTCAGTAATCGATCAAATCAGAACTGGAAAAAAAAAACCTACAGAAGGTTACCAATCATGCCACTAAAGTTCTGGTAAGTGAGGTTGAAGATTTGCTAAGTGTAGGTCTGGGAGTGATATTGAAGAAAGTAAAAATCATTTCAGCAGATGATAAACATTTTTTGCATAAAACAAATTCCTAGGGGTATATTTATAATTCGGAGAGATCATCCTTAAATGATAGATACTAAAGTTGAAACATGACTGCATTGGTGATCTTGTCCAATTACACAATTGGCAATCAGACTTGGAGAGGTATAGGAAATGTAACTGAATACAAAGCCTATCTATGATCCATATCATATATCTATGATATGAGATAAGCTGCACAATATTGGATTGGTTTGCTCTTTAACAAGACCTTAGTAAATGGCAGACTAAAAGCAAAAATTTAACTTTTGGTGCCACAGTTTGAAATTTTGGTATATTTTTTACCATATTTTTTGTATTTATTTGCAAATGTTAAAGCCAGCAAAAGTAATCTAAATATGAGTACTTATGTAAAACTTGGCCATGTTGGTAGATCTAATGTACAATAAATAAATAAATGTACTTTAAAAAAAAAATATTAAAACATGAAAATGTATTAAAAAGGGATTGTGTGTCTTTCCCATGGGAATTAGTGTTTTAAATTTGACAGCAATGTTTTTTGTTCAACAATACCACACCATATTTTTTGTAGCCAGTGGCCACATATAGGCATTTGTAATAAATGCCTCTATTCTGACAAGGAAAGAAAACATGTAAGAAAAAGAACGGCTGGCGGTTGTGTCACATCAATATCATTAATGATTTTTTACATCCACACTTCCCAGACTTTCCCAGATTTCTGATCTCTTTGTTTACATGCAGTTCATTTGAGGGGTCAAAGGAGGATAGGATATGTGTGGGAAAATTACTTCTGTTCTACCTTGTGATTGTAACCTTGTCACTTTCTGTCGGAGCTTTTAGGCAAAAATTCAATTCTCATTTTAAGTTTTTGACCTAGCTTCCCAATTTCCAAATTAGACCTGCATATCTTTTGTGGTCCCCTAGTTCCTCGTCAAACAGCAAAGATGTACAGCAAAGATTAATAATATTAGGAAGAAGTATAAAGGGCCGGGGTCAGAATTGTATGTACAAATTCATTTTGGAAAATGGCTAAAATTGGATATCAGAGGGCTTAGAATTTACCTTGAGATCTGAGATACTAAAAAAAGACAGGGAACAGTAAGTGGGTAGCTTAAAAATCAAAGTTCTCTGCACTGACAGGGGGACTTCAAAATTTTGCCCCTGCCCTGATCTATTGAATGATGGTAACTGCTGTAAAAAAGAAGGAAAGGGATGTTAGAATCATGGACAGGAACCTGTATAATAGGACACAAATTCTACATGCTGTGGCAGAATTAAAAAAGAAGGTATCATTATTAAATCAAAATACTCCCTATTTCATTTACTTTTCTCAGATTCATCTTCCTTGGATAACAGTAAATGTAGGAATAATCTATTTTCTTGCAGCCATTGAATTTGGAAGAAGCATCTTTTCTGGTCAGAGAGTCATAGTTCAGGTGGCTAACCCAGATTACCCCTAGATAAAGCATAGTTTTAAAGATAATTGCTGATATATTCTCACAAGATAGAAACAAAGCAGCATAACCTGCTGCCAATGTAATTATTTAGACATAAAGAGAGATTTGTTATGTCAGTGTCCAGTAACATTGTTTGTGCTTAAAAACAACAAACAAGAGAAGCCTTGAATCTGTGTGTTATTATGATTATGTGTTCCTACCCAGTTTTGTCGGTTTGATCTAATTTTTTACGTTCTAAAAATTGGTAGTCCTTACTGTTTGTTTTTCTTTCAGATTTGTCCAAAACTATTCTTAACTAAACTTATCTGAACAACATATTTGTATATGTTCTAAACATGTCTAATTCTTCAGTGATTATACACATGCATTTGGTAAGTTAAAGCAATGGCTTACAATGCTTCTAATGAAATATAGTAAACCTTTGGTTTTAGCCCTCAGGGCCCCAATGTCTGGGGCAAAGTGTGGAGGTTGGGTTTAGGATTCTTGGACAACATTGTGTTGTCCTCCATTCTTAATACTGAGATAAGCACTGAGCCACAGGTCACAGGACGTGTACTTTAATAACATACCGATTTGGAGGTTTTTGGCAGTGTCAGGAAAAAGGAAGATCTTTTGGTGGTCTATTTTTTATTAACATTCAACCTTTATCTAATGTAAAAAGCTAGTTTAATTAGTAAGGAGTAAAACATGCTGTTATAGAAAAAATCTAAGCCAACAATCTTTTCTCTGCGATGTCTTTGCCAAGTTTGTTACCTTAGGAATGTAAGCATTCCCCTGTCTACTTGTATCATAAGGGTACTTTAGGACAACAGTAGTCATGAAAAAGTAGAAGAAGTTAAGCGTAAAGAGTATAAATCGTTGAATACCTATATAAATATATTGTAATACTGATGTTAGTAGTGTGTATCTTATATCATATATATTTAGTCTAAAAGACCATTTAACTAGATTGGTAGATGGGCTTTAGCAATATACTTCATGAAGCTCGTGCTGTTTAAATTTCTCTCCTAATGCTTCCGGTCACCAATTACATTTAGGTTTTCAAAGTTAGGCAGATGTTGGTTGATGGCTATGGGAAACTTAAAGTTTTCTCCTTACTTCTTTACAGATGGCAATTAAAAAACTAACAGAGGCTTTAACTCCTCCCTCTATCCAAAGAGAAATAATAGATTTTGGCTGGAGATGGACATGGATGGACACATGGTAAAATGTATACCGTCACCACAATCATTACTACCTGTTAAAAGCAATTTTCTGTTGGTAATATATTTTACTTACTTAATCCTGGTTCCCGTAGGCTTTCCCATCTCGGATTATTCTCCCAAAGTTGGTTGTCTTTGCACTTTGGCATTGTTAGTGAGGACACCAAGGTCTGCAATGGAGAGAAGAGGAGGGCAGAAACTATCAGACGATTGTGAGATAAGGTAAGAAAAACTTATTTTTATTGGTACTCTTGGTGTCTCTTGGGTTTTGTCTCCGTGTTTAGCTTTGGGGCAAAGAACAAAATTACAATAAGCTAACAGTAAAAGTACTATGTAACAGTAAAAGTACTATGATCGTCACTGAAAGCAACATAAAAAACAGATGGATATTATTGTCTGGCAATCTATTAAAATGATTTTACATGAGAAAGTATTAGCTGTTATGAGTTAAACAAATGTTTTACTGATTAGCAATCATCCATGATGTGTGTAACAAAATCTCTAGGAAATTGTTGTAGTGAGTATGCTGTAATGTGAAAATATTATGACAGTGTTCATTTTGTTATCGTACTCACATGGTTACTGCCAAGTTAGCAACAAAAATTGGCAAATGCTTAGAAATGCCCAACTTCTCAATAAAAAGAATTTTCCAACTGTCCTCTGAGTTAATTTTATTCCTAAAAATAAAACGAAATTCCCGTTCTCATAACACTTAAATATACTGGAAGTCTAAATGAAAATACACAAATTAACTTTAGAGTTTCTACCAAAATATTTCCAAGATCAGCACAGATATGTCAAGATCATGAATTAGTGAATCTGCCTGGGTCTCATTTGCTAAAGGTTTGGGGAACCCTATTTAAAATTCAGGTAATGAAAGCAACTAATCTCACTAAACTCCAGGAGGGGGATTCCTCCTAATCATTTTTTTACCCTGTCTTTAAAGTAGCTGAGAATACACTGACACCAAGTGTAAGGAACTTACCTGTCCTCCGAGCCCGCGCGCTCTGGGGATCCTAGCCGCAGAGGGAGATGCCGCTGTAGCAGGCAGCATGGCGGAGGCTGCTGCCCTGCTCGCAGCGTGTCTCTCTCTGCAGGCAGAGGGATCCGTCCTGACCAAACTACTGTTCGGCCAGGCCAAATCACTTGCATCTCTATGGACGTAATTACAGAATGTCCTGTTCTCAGCACTCCTTTGGATGTGCAAAGTTGTGCATGTCCCAGCACTCCTCCACCAGGATCTCTCAGTTTATGTATGTCGGGGTCGGAGTCCCAAAGTGTCCTCTCTATCAGGTCCACCCTCTGATCTTCGCGTCCTTAACGATTGGGTAGAACGCTCCCGATCTGTTTGGAACCAGGTCCAAAGTAATCTTAGAGAGGCAGTAGCCCAGCAGAAGAGGTTTGCAGATCGCCATAGATCCCCTGAGCCCCAGTTCCAATCGGGTGATCTGGTTTGGGTGTCTACCCGCCATATTTCCCTCCGTCAACCCTCAGCCAAGCTAGGACCCAAATTTATAGGGCCATTCCCAATATCGGAAAAGATTAATAGAGTGACTTATAGAGTCAAGCTTCCCAGTTCCTTGAGGGGGGTGGACACCTTCCATGTCTCTTTATTAAAGTCTGCTGCTGACTCTGCTCCCCTTTCAGATCCCCCTCCGCCAGTGGTGGTGCAGGGAGCACCCGAATATGAAGTTGAGAGGATCCTGGACTCTCGTAAGGTGCGTAACTCTTTGCAATATCTCATTGATTGGAAAGGTTTTGGACCAGAGGAGAGATGCTGGGTGCCGACCTGCCGCGTACATGCGGAAGAACTTGTGTCGGAATTTCACAGTGATTACCCGGGGAAACCCCGACATGAGGGTCCTGAGGCCCCTCCTGAAGGGGGGGAGGGGTAGTGTAGGGAACTTACCTGTCCTGCGAGCCCGCGGCGTCCCTGGGGATCCTAGCCACAGAGGAACACGCCACTGCAGCAGGCAGCATGGCCGAGGCTGCTACCCTGCTCGCAGCATGTCTCTCTCTGCAGGCAGAGGTATCCGTCCTGGCCAAACTACTGTTCGGTCAGGCGGCATCCCTTGCATCTCCATGGACGTGATTACAGAAAGTCCTGTTCTCAGCACTCCTTTGGATGTGCAAAGTAGTGCACGTTCCAGGGGTGCTGTGGGAAGAGGTGCCCGCGTTACCACGCGTGCCTCTTGTACCCCCGAGGGCGTGGCACTCAGCTCCTTCGCCGTGGGGCGGGACATAGTTAGTTTGAATTCCCTGCGGCCGATTTCAGTTACTCTCCAACCAAATGTAATTTTAGGGTATGGAGAGTTTTAAAATATGTAAAAACTATGAATCCCCACAGCACAGGGTTCATCACCAGAGGGGCTGGAATTGGCAAAACATTGTTACAACAGAATTGATAGATCACTGATGGATTTTGTATTCTATTCCACCTCGCTACGTATAATGAAAGAAAATAATTTGATTTATTTTCTTTCATTATATGTAGCGAGGTGAATCTAAGAGGGCTTCCTATTGAGATGTGCCGGTGACTTCTTATTGATTCCTATTGATTCTTTCAAAGATCTCGTCATTCAGGATCTGACACTCAGCACCTAATAATGTGCTGTTATAAGTGAGTTCTTTGTAGTATTCTGCCTTTTTTATTGGTTTAATGTGAATGTTTCTTTCGTTCCCTTTTTTTGCTTTTCTTTCTGATTGATTTTACTTTAATAATCACAATGGCTAGCAAACTGCATAAATCTAATCTGTGTGTTAAAATATAATGTCATATTGGTCTGTTGCTAAAGGACAATTGTTAAACATAGGGAATATTACTACTCAAACCTCCTACTGTATGTATTATTAGGCCCCCCCTGTGATATGGTAAATATAAATAAAAAAGCAAGGTGGTCGGTCAAGATATATTATACTTTGAACAAATAAATGAATGAAAGCATAACTTAAGCAAAGTGCGTAATACAATAGATTTCGTTTTTTGGTTCTTCCCATTATCATCATGGGACATGGGACCACATAACTAGACAAAGATATTCTCTGAGCATTTATGAGTCAACATCTCTTATACCAAAGCTTTTGCCGACTGGCTTCTTTAGGGGATGCACAGAGACTATTACATAACTGTATATCAAAGGTTTAGAATCTCCTTGCAATCTCCTTGTTTGCGCAAAAGTAAAGGGAGTGTCATCGGATACCTAATTTGGTTGACATTAACTAATGTAATTCAAGGTAGACTCAAACATTCAATAAATAGGAGAATTGTTGGAGTAAGGATGTTAAACCAAATTAACAAAAATACAAAAAAAAGCATCAAAAAGACTTACCAAGTTCAAATAGCCAACATTGGCAACGGGATGGTTAAATCAACGACTAAAAAACTAAATCTACTGTATTACATGCTTGTATGAAAGTTACACTTTCATTCATTTATTTGTTCAAAGCACAATATAACTTGACCTGCCACAAAAACAAAACCTGCTCTGCTTTCTTGCCTTTTTTTTATATATATATTTATATAAAAATTGTTAGGTAAATGCTACAATTAAATATATATTTTTTTTTTACAGATTTCTAATACCCATGGGAATAAGTAATAAAGTCAGTTTTTTTGCTATTGCAGCAATCAATGTTGCTTTTCAGCCATCATACTTAATAGAACAAGCTCTACATCCAGGATAATGGTTGCTGTAGGCCAGGGGTGTCAAACTCTGGCCCGCGGGCCAAATACAGCCCACAACACCCTTTTTTTGGCCCTCAAAGGAATCCTACATATGAATTGCAGCTGGCCCGCAGCTGCATTGAATAAGTGCCGCTACTACAATTCCCAGCATCACTCATGTCTATTGACCAGTGGCCTCTCTGCCTATGCGTGGCCCCACATTGGACTGTTTTATAGACGCGGTGCTATTTCAGTGAAGAGGGAGTTCCAGCCACTCATAGCATTAGCCCCGCATTGGACTGTTTTCTTGACGCCTGGAATTGTAGTAGCGGTGCTATTTCATTTTCCAGTTTGGCACACAACTTTGTCTAAGTTTTTAATTTTGGCCCACTGTGTATTTGATTTTGACACCCCTGCTGTAGGCTGTAAGGGATGTCAACTTAAGATAACAGTGATTTTTCAGACACTTGTAGAGCCACCAGAATTGATTAAGGTTGAAACTAGTAAGAAAATGTAACATGTTTATAAAAAAAGGTTATTCATTCTTTTTTATTGTTAGTGGTTGCAAAGGGTTACTGTCATTAATCTTTTGAAGCCTTAACTGTAAAATCAATTGATGTGTAATTATTTTTCAGAAAACACACTTTTGGAACCATGAGCAGCAATGACATGGTGAATATCATGGTCTCTGGTGCTTTTAGTAACATGTTTAAATTGAATTTATAACTTGTACTATGGTAGTCAAGCTTTTCTGTGCCAAGGTCACTTTTTTTTTTAAATGAAATGAAACATGAATAACAAACACTTATAATGAAGTAAAACATCTGTTCTTCTTTCGTAGATCACATATTACTAGTTTATTAAATGCTGTATGGAATGCTGAATTGACATAGGGACATTCATTAATTCTGCAGATTGACTGCAGAGATTAGGGCGCTGAAGGCTTTGTAAACTATAATGTGCACATGATTAGTAAGGCAAAGACAGCATGCTAAATGAATGTTAAAAAAACAAAAAAAAAAAACAATTCCAGGTAACAATGAATGTGATTAGTATTAAAGCTAGCAGTAGTAAACACTGCAGTTGCACAGATTGACAGACTACCCAACAGGGTCAATACATTTTTGAACCCTTGCTGTGTAACTTTCTCAGAGTGCCAACACTACCTACCACATTCCAAACATTTTAGTACACAAAAAAGCTTATAGTGAGTTTTTCACCACAGCAAACTATTGGTATAATAACTTTATAGCAGAACCACATAACACCTCCAGTGTTTGGACAATGATGGAGAAGCATCATAATAAAAAGGTCATACCTCTGCATGGTCTTATCTCAGCTGAAGATGATTGACTTTACAACTGTCCTTCCTCCTGATCAGAGTGCTGATGTACAGAGAAATGCACAAGAATAATATAAAGAAGAGCTAAACTCACTTCTCTTTACACCATCAGTTTCCCCAGTCTTCTGGGTTCCAGGCACTTTAGTTAGCTGCCTGGAGAAAGAGGTGTATAAACCTAAATAAGGAGTGCCCAGGAAGTACAGTAAAAATTTGGAACTCTAAGCAAACAAACTTCCGATTAAAAAAATAAAAATAAAGGTATACTTGCATAATTGCAGTTGGCAGCTGTGAACATGTTAAGGTAACTGTGGTCAGAGCTGTACTTTAATAAATCTTTTACAATTACCAAATTCTTATTAATTGAGTGCACAGTGGTAGCTCTCATTCTCCTTTTATGCTAAATACTTGGCATTTAAAATGTTGAAGCTTCTACCTCCCCTACATGTCAATTGGTCATTGATAAAATGCATCATATGGATCAACTATTAGGTAAAGTGTATGGGGCTCAAAATAAGCACGCAAGCTGCAAATATTCAATGAATAAAAAAGTTTCCATCTAAAGCTCAAACAAGCTAAAATTGTAGATGTAACAACTACAACAATGACCGAATGGTATTATTTGTGAACAGTTTGTCTTTCAATATATAAGTCTTACAATATAATATATTTATTATATTATATCAGTATATATAATATAGTGATATGACCAATGCTATGCCCCATTGAGGATCATGTTTTAAAGCGGGAAAACCTTTCTTTAAGGCTGGCTTGCTGTTTCAAACAATACAATTATTTCATGAGTACATTTTTTAATCAATGCTCCAGCTAGTAGTGTGTATGCACTAAACTTCTCTTTTAGTATTATGCCTAGTTTAAGGATAAGAAACTTCCTCCAAATGCCAGGTCCAGGAGTCCAAGTCCAGGATCCAAATAAGGGAAGGGATTTCTAAGACCAACAGACCAACAAATCCTAGCTGCACATAACAGCCACATAACATACACCAGATATATCAACTATTTTACAATCAAAACTCAAAGGAAACATTTGCATGTGTCTTAGGTACGTGTCTAGTGCTTGTGGATGGCTTGTTATATAACTGCTTACGTAAGAAAAAGAATTGACAGAGATAAATGTTATGAATTATTGTAAATAAGAAGTCAGTAGAATAAGGCCTTACATTGATTTTTTGCGTGCATTGTTTTGCAGGTAGGCAGCTCTCAAGAACTAATGAAAGAGGAAAGCAGTGAGATTAACACAGTGAACATCTTACATACAAATGTTCCCATGGGAGAGGCAAATCGACGTTTACCCGGAATGACGTTCGAAGGAAAAGATAATTCTTTGTGCTCTCCGTAACTGAAATGTCAATGCTTTGAGAAAACCACGGAAATGCCCAAAGCACACTGTAAACACAAAGTCAATGAACAAATATCTCCTACAATGAAACAGAACTAAATAATCCAATGTTTGTTGTTTGAGATCAGGACCAGGTATCTATTCATTAGACTATACTGCAGGCCCTCGACACAAACCATTTTATAACTTTTCACTGTACACAAAAAAAACATACACAGAGTTTGTACACATTTTTTGTTAGCACAACCTCCAAGCATAAACAATATAATTCTATTACTGATGGTATGGCCACCTTGATGAGATGGAATGGCTTGCATGCATGTGTTCATGGGAGTCTATGGCCAGGCTTGGAGTGATACACAATATAAAAAAGAAAAATACAGTATATATTTTTTTTTCTTTTGTTATGTTTTTGACCTTTTTGCCCAGGAGCATAGAATACATCTAGTTAGTGTTGTAAACTATTATCAAATGAAATAACAAAACTGGTTATCTCTTAACAGTAACAGGCAAAAATAGCTAAATACAAAATGTAATATCTCTACCATATAATTGCATAGAGTCAAGGGCTGGATTCGTGATTAGTCATGGTAGGCAAATGCCAAGAGGCCCCAGAGGCTGCGGAGGTAGCTGACTAGCTTAGTTACTTTCCCATACTGCAGACAAGACTGCTTGGTCAGGTGCTTTTTTACTAGGCATTTTTATCCCCCCTTCACTGCCATCACCATGAATTATCATCAGCACAGTAATAATAGAATGCTCCCTACTGGCTGGTAACACATTGTGCCAAAAAAAAAAATACTGGGTCTTTACCAGAGCACCCTGAATGGAGTGATGAGATGGTAACCCTAGTTATCACCGGACTCCTTGCTGCAAGGTGCAAACAGGTCTTCAGGATCACTCACACTAGGGAGTGCCAGCAGAGGAAAGCTTTTATGAAGAGACCGTTCAAGTGAAAGGTGTAGTCAAAGAGTGGAAAAAGTCTGGGCAGGTAGCTGGCAAGGTGTTCTTGGTGATCCACGCAAAGTGGTGCAGGTAGTCAAGCACTAGGAAAAATCACAAATGCTAAGCCTCCACCATAGCAGAGGCTTAAAAAAACTGGCGTGGGATGCTGTTAGACCAACTGCAGGGAGTTGCTGTGGGATCCTCCCGGAAAGGTTATATTATGATTCTTTAAAACAAGCTTAATATTTAACACAGCTTAGCCACATGCCTTTTTAGCATGGGTCACATGCATATATGACAGGGTGCCAGCGTGAGTAATTATGATATAGGGATATAGTGTTGTCATCCCTGTCACTGTACAGGAAATGCTTCAACAAAGATTATAATAGTAACAACACTAGACATTATTTAAATGAATGTTGTATTTTAAAAAAGACTGAGCATGACTTTTCAAAATAACATTTTGAAAGAAAATGTTTTAGCTGGACTGGGGACAAACAGCTTAATATGCAGATAATATAGACATAAGGCAGTTGTGTTACCTGCCAAAGGATTTTTATTTTTGTTTGCTCAGTCCATACAACCCTGTCTGGAAGAAAAAAGGAGACCAATTCTAATTTGCTTCAGTTAAGTAACACAAGTCTGCTCTCTCCCAATGCCCTGTAACTGGAGAGTGAGAAAAACACTGGAGATTGATGGACTCAGCTCTGTCCTTCTCCTTCCTCTTTCTATCCTCTATTATCCCTTTTATTAGGTAAGCACTGCAGCACGGCTGGCTGGCTGCTTTTGTTGCTTCTACCGCTCTTAGTCTTACAGTCAGAGCTCTGCTAAACAAGGATTTAAGGAGGCCAATTTCAGATCCTGTTAAGGTGCATACACTAGTTGCATTAAAAAAATGTCCTTCTGACATAAAATAAATTTACATACCTAATTGCAATTTTTTAAACTTTAAACTCACTTCATCACTATCTTCATCCACTTCCAGACCAGGATGACGTAACTGCAATGCATGCGTGTGGGAGTACATTGGGAATGCTGGAATACCCGGCATACTTCATACTTGCAAGAAAAGAGTGAGAACAGGCAGGTAAGCATGTTCTATTGTAGAAGCCTGCCCTTTCTGCAATTAACACCTTGCCTGCTCAAAATTGTGGATTGCAGAACTATAGTTCCGATTTTTGTTTTCTTAGTACTGCTTTACTTTGTGTAATATACTTTTAGCACTCTACAGGAGTGGAAAAGGGAAGAGGAAAAGGGAAGCACTCGCCTCAACTTGAAATACTTGAAGCATAGTTTTCTACTCATTCTTTAATTGATATTTTGTTGATTATAGCAAAAGATTGAAAAAAGCTAAAAACACACTGTGCATTTCCCCTGCTCCCAGGATCCAGAACAGAGAAGGTTCTTCAGGTCAAGAGGATGCATAATTCCCATAACAAATTATACTACTTGATATTACACCAATATCTTTGTAGTCCCAACTGAAAGCTTTCGAATCGGTTTTTAGAATTCTATAAAATGCTTTCTAAATCATTATAGAAATGAAAGATATAGTCTGTACAGTAAGCTTTTTTATCACAAATACTGTATATTCCATAAAAGGCTTATAACAAATATGTTTATTTATTTTGAGCTATTATGATTATCCCATTGAGATTATTTAGGATAGATTGTTTAAAAGCTTTTTGCCAAACCTCTAGTAAAAATGGAAATCTACATTACTTTTGACATTTGGTAAATATTCTCTCTGCTTAATCAAAAGTTTGTAAAATCTGTTTTAGTATGTTGTCCACATACTTTGACCTTACATGTAATTTGTGGACATTGCCTAGCTTTTATGTGATTGTGCATTGGTAGTTTGTTGACTTTGGGAGACCGCTGTATGTAATTATCCCACAAACTTTCACTGCCCCTAAAAGACCTATAAAAAGTAAATAACACTATAAATAAGTGGCATAAACTTCAACTCTAACACAACTAAATCTTACAATTTTTCGAGAGGCAAACGTTAAGCAAAATAAAAACTTTTTTCAGCATTTTTAAATACAATAGCAAAGCAGCAATCATGTCTGTTTTGGATACCTAAAACCCTAGACAGGAAGTTTGGGTGGGGACCTATAGTAATAGTGAATAAACCAGATTTTTTTAAATTTTTTGTTATAATTTCTTTACCACATGTTGCATGATCAGAGATTGATAAATAGAAAAGTTAAGTAAAAAAATGTTGTCTTTTTTTAATGCATTTTATCTTTTGTTGTTCTCACACAGTGGGAAAAAGAATCTGGAAATGGAAACATAGAATGTTAAGAGACACTACATAAATAAGCATGTATATTAAAATATATAAACATATTAACAGAATCTTTGGTATTGTCCTTTTATTAAATTGCTGTTTTAATGTCTTGTGTTTGTTAGTGGGAGAACACATTAAACAACAATGAAATATGAACACATCAAACAACAATTAAATATATAAAAATTACTTTGAACACAAAGACAAACACGCAGAAACCATTTAAAGCCCTTTGATATCTTTAAAAACCACTTAACTTCTGCCTTCCCTATTGACTCCAATACATTTCTCTTAAATGATCGGCTTTAGATGAAACATCAGAAATTCTGCTGAAATTCTAGTTAAAATATATTCAGTCGATTTCTATAAATTAACGTCTATATTAAATATCTATTCATTAGGGGCCTACACAGAAAATAGTTTGGGGTACACTAGATGGCAATGTCCCATTGGAAATATACAGATTCTGTATGTGGCAGTGTATTCCGCAGAAATTTGCCTTGGTTAGCTTTTTCCATAGAAGTCATGGAAGATTAGATATAAGGCAGGTCTTGAGCTTTAGTCTAGTGCCTTTGCCTAGACAGAGATGATGTTATTTATCTGCTGTAGGCAGGAGGAAGCATTATTCCCCATTGATTAGCAACATTGTAAAAGCTCAGCAGATGAAAAGTTACAAGGTCTCTGAGCCAAGTCTAGATGCTGAACCTGGATTTATCCTGAACAAAAATGGAATCACTCCTTCGAAGAGAAAAGCTGATGATAGCATTGTAAAAGGGTAGTATTACTTTGAGAAAGGTAATACCTAATGGACACCTTACTTGATGTATGAAAGCTGGTATCAATGTACAGTATGCTTTCTTGTCTTATAAATATGTGCATATCATCATGTAAGAACATGTATGGCAAAATTGATTTTGGTGAAATGAAGATGAAATATATATGTTTTTATGTTCAATTAGGATTATGATTCATTAATCAAATTAAAAATAATAAAGAAAATTTTAGTGCAAATTATCACATAAAATGAAAGACCATCAAATAGGCATTGTACTAAAAAAGTAAACTAATCCTTACCTTTATTATGTTTAACTCAGGGCATTGTTGACTTAAAGTCCACCTTCAGGTTTGGCACAAAGATCACTTCTTGTTCTCACCTGCTAAGAGCATCCCTGACATATTGATAGAAGTGACATTCAGTGCTACATTGTATTGTAGGTGCATAGTGCTTTGATGAGGCACCTTAGTGGAAGAGTTCATGATTTCTAATGGGCTAATCCACACCAGGACGTTTCCTTCAGGCATGTTTTTGAGCGTTATCTTAAACGTTGCTTGCAACGTTTAAAAAATTAAAACGCTGGATAAACGCGGGAAAACGTGGGAAAATGCATGAAAATGCTTGAAAATGCTTTCATTGAACTCAATGGAGGCTTTTTCAAGCGTTTTTAAGCTTTTTATGAAAGCTTCCATTGAAAACAATGGGGCTTTTATAAACGTTTTTAGAAAGGACTTTGGACTCTGGAAGCCCCCTTTAATAAGGAGACTCCCAGGTCTCCACTACACCACCCTGGGGAATGAGTACAGGGGTACATAAAAACCCTTACTCATTCCCTGAAAGGGTTAAAATAGATGTAAAATATAGGACAAGGCTTTAATGTTAAATTATTTTATTAATTTGTGTGTTTGTGTAACTAAACTTTTTTTTTTAGAGGTTATCCCAATGACAGGAGGATTCCCAGGGTTGCAATGAACACAGCCATGGGACTTCTCCTATCAGTGAGGGATTGCAGGGCATTAGGGGTTAAATGGGGACAAGCCTCTCCATTCACCCCTAGTGCTCTGGCTGAGGTTTTACATTTCTCAGCCATTCAGCACTAGACATGAATGAGAGACTTGTGCCCATTCATCTCTCATGCTCTGTAATTGGCTGAGAAATAGGAAACCCTGATGACAGCTCAAGCATCATCAGGAATTCCCTTTCCTCAGCCAATCGGGGAGCAGAGCAGTCAGCGGAGCTTTACTATGCTGACAGCTCAGCTCCCCTGATTACTCCTGCAGCCCTAGAGGAGCTGTGAAATGTATTACATAAACAGAACAGATGTCAGAGCTCCTCCAGGGCTGTGGGAGCATACAGTGGAGCGGAGCTGTCAGCAAGCAGAGCTCTGCTGGAAAAACTGCGTCATAGGCATTTTTTAGCGTTTTAAAGTTAAGCTTTAAAAAGCTTGTAAAAGTGCATAAAAATGCATATAAACTTAGTAGGAACGTTATATGTGTTTTTAAAACCGTTCATGTAGACGCAGCCTAACTAACATGGGCTGACATTAAAAGCGGAACTGTCAGTAAAATGAAAAAAACACCCTCTTTTACTTCTGCAGAGCCCCCGATCCCGCCACACTTAGCCTCGATTAGGTCCCACACCATCATGGATTCTTTGTTCGTCCAGGAGTGAAGAGAAACACCAGGTGCTCCCGTCTTCTGCCTTCTTCTGCTTACATCACTGCACATGTGCAAGATTGGGGGACATATTTTGCTGTAAATTTAAAAAAAAGTGCTGATCTCACTGCACATGTTTTTTTTCTATTGTGGGAAGAAGGACCATGGGTATCCCAAGAGGCTCTTTGCTTCCATTCAATCTTTCAAGCCACACTGATAAAGACCCCCCTCTTTATATAGGGAAAAAATTTATAGGAAAAAACCAAGATAGATTTTGCTTTAAATAAAAAGATTTTTTAAGTAAACATTGTGGTGATGGGTCTGCTTTAAACAAGAAGCCCAGAGTTGGGCTTCACCAATTGCTTTAAAATAATTTTTATTCATATGCAGTATACATTTGCAGAAAGCTAATAAAGTGCTAATAAAGTCTAAAATACAACATGTTTTTTTAGTATGTAAAAGCAAGCAGGGCTAGATCAAATACCAAAAAAATATTAATACGGGCCAACAAATAATGTGGTCAGCCATTGAAACACTGCCAGTGGTAATCCAGTAATTTTCTGACTGTGTATAATGGTTGCTTTGTGTTTTAAAGCACAGAGGTGCAGAATGTTCCCTCATTTCTTGATAGAAAAAGCCAAAAGCTTTGATTTTTTTTTACCAAATAGTGCAGCCAAAATCAAAAGCATAGTTTATTTACATATTTATTACTGACTGCAGTGTTTCATCTATAATTTACCTTTAAAAATAAGAATCAAACAGTACTTTATATTGCAGATGAAGAGTTATTTTATTAGAATCATATATGTCACATTGTTTCAGGTCAAAAGTAAATCTTATAGATTTGCAGCTTACAAATATCAAGTTTAAGCATACAAAAATAGATGTAGTTACAAGATACCATGTGAATACTCCAAAAATGCATGTAAAAAGTTGTAGGTAAAATATAGGATTTTTTGTAGCACAAAACATACATCATGATATTTTTTGTCATACACATATGATCCCGTTTTATTATACATTCATATCTGTTTATCATATTGTTAAGGATCAGTCTACCTAAAATGGACAGTTTTAGTAGATGGCTGCAAGCTTCATGTTTTTCTGCAAGGCTAAAATTTTAATACTTGGTTCAATCAACCAGCTTTTTTGGACATCATAAGGGATTCAACATATGCTGTTTTTTTAAGTAAATACCACTTAGATGGCAGAATGGGAATTGTAGCTGTCCTTAAAGTATATCCAAACCTTAACTGGGTGAAATTTAGTTTGCATTTTAAACAATTTCTCTATTTTTCCCATTAAATAATGTTTTCTCCTTTTTGTGCCTTATGTCTACATGTACATGATACACATCATTGATCTGGATCAGCTACATGATAGTGGCAACAATGAACCATGTCTGTGCATGAACCAGTGTTAGCATGGACACGTAGAAGTTTCTAACAAGTGTGTACGAGATAGGGTGACAACATACAATTGGGAAAAAGTCATCACCCCATAGCACAAATATATACCCCATAGCACAACTGTATATTCAACAGGTATTGTTTCAATTCAAGTTTCAGATGTTAAAACACTCATAGAAACTTATGTTTACATATTAAAGCTTTTCCGAGTATTTCACTGCTCAAAATCAATAGGCAGCCACAAGGCGCTCATAATTTAAATGAAACTGATAGAAAGGTTGAAGAGGCTTTTTTTTTTGCAGGTGTATAGCAAGCGTTGCAGTTTTGTAACAATGCTGAGCTTCCATGAATAGGAGTAATAAATACCTGCTGTGTTATAGTGTTTTTTTCTTTTGAAGCACTTGAGAATCCTTATATAATCCTGTAAATCCAAACTTGTGAATCCTTGTCCAATATTTTCCTGTGCAAGGCAATATCAACAATAACAAAATGCACCTTTAGGATTTTTCAGATATTTTATAAATGCCTGTAACAACCTAGGTTCAAATAGGGTGCCTAGTAAGCTGAAACCAAACCACAAGTCAACTATCCCTGCGAACAAACCCTATTATAAATCCTAAATATTTTGAAATCACATTTTGCAATACCAATTGATTTATGGAAGTGAAGACGGTTTTAATATAAAATCCAAATGGAAGCTGTACAGACATATGGTATATATTAAATACATTCTTCAGTCTGCTTGAATTTATTGTTGAGCAATGTAAGACGCTGATTAAATTACATAATTAACCAACACTTTTTAACCGACAAACTGTATATAATGTACAATACAACAGTATCGCAATAGTATGTTACATAGATTAATACATACTATATTTTGGCAATCTTGGCAACCTTATCTAGGTTTCAATTATATTTAAAGATAAAGGTATTAGAACTAAATTAAGTGTGGCAATACCTAGGGCTGTATTTTAGCACTGCTATATATATCTGGTATACATTTCGTTTAATCTTTAAAACACTTTAAAGGGACATATTTCAAAAAATGATCAATCCTGTTATCTGAAGAGTATTATCATGTAAATTTAGACTCGTCTGTTTATTAAAATATATATTTTAACAATGTATTTTTTGTTTTATTTTTTTAATTCACTTCCCCCATTCGTTTCAAAGTTTTGGTTTAGCCTCTGATTCCATTTATAAGGTTATTTTTGCATTTGTACTTAGGGCTTAGTTAAAGAAGAAAAGAAATTGTTTGTTTGGCCAACCTAATTTAAAAATATTATGCAAAATAATTGTAATATATTAGAATATTTAAAACTGATGATAAAATATTCCACACATCTACAAACCTATTCATCCATCAGTCCATCAATATGAACAGTTGTTTAGGTGTAGTGAAATTGCTTTTGTTTAAAGAAGCACATTTCTGTAATTATAAATACATACATATACACATAAATCCAAAACGTTAACTCATCTTTATCCAATTTAAACATTTTAATTTTGTTTTATCATTGATATTAAAATATTATTTTTTTAATATATTATAATATAGTGCATTATACATTATCTTTAAAATGCCAGAATAATAATTTGAATATTACTTGTATTAGGTGTAAAAACTAACTTGTGTTACAAATGTATGTTACAGTGAAAAAGTGTAAAACTTTGGAAATGTAATTAGATTAATATTCATGAAAACTTTAGAAATGTAAAGAGATTAATATTCATGAAAACTTTAGAAATGTAATTGGATTAATATTCATTCATTTTGTTTGTTCTCAGAACAAACAACATCTACATAAGCTACTTGTGAATTCTGCCTTCAAAACTTTTCTTTGTAGTTACCATTCAGGTTTAAATTTTTTTCAACCTAAATGCAGAATAATGAAGTTTCTGTCAACAGTAAATTAATGTTACTGCGTACTCAACTATAATTCCATATATTAGTATATTGCAAAGGAGTACTAATGAATAGGGTAGCTGGCTTTATAGCATTTTGTTTTATTTCAAACCTTGGTGTAATTAATATGTGTGACTACATTTATCCCATGACATTGAGACACTGAAAAAACTTCAAAGGTTCTAAAAATAAACAGGACTGACTTGGGAGAAATGTGCTTGTCTTTAATGAGGGGCTGAGTGACTCAATCATGTTAAAGGGTCTTTTATATGTTCCTTGGTTGATAGCCATTAACCAGATTCTAGCTGTCAGTCATATAGTGCAGATTAGAACATATAAGCAAACATTTCATTGGCCATTATGAGCAACACTTCAACTTTTCCTTTTCTCCAACCTGCACACCAGGCTAGAAATACCTATAGGGATCCAGTGCAAAATATAATTTATTGTCTAAATTTATTATCGCACTCCTGTATATTGCTGGAGGGTTATGATGTAGATATGTGGCCAGCATTACAGAAAGAGCAAGTATATATAGTGCCAAGGATTTTCTCCTTGCCTCCTTGCTGTTCACATTTTAAAGATCAAGGACTTTGTAGTTGTTGTGTGTCTACACTATTAGAGATTATTTTTTTAAATGGGAGATACATTCCTAGGGTGTAATGTATTAATGAACTTGTTGTGTAGTGGTTACCACTACAGTACATTGCCCCTATAACTCCACTGATCACACCACCCAATATGTTGCAATAACCCTTACATAGATGAAGTAGTTCATTCCTCAAAATGAGCTGTGACCTCTCATGAAAAAGTTGCTTAGCCAGGGATAAAAATCAGAGCTCCCTTACCTTTTCTATGGTTCTTAATTAAATATGTGGTGTCCTATTTGTCTACAAATAAACAAATGCACATGAAAAAAAAACATTCCAAAGTTAAATAGGTGGAGGGCATTTTATACCTTAAAATATATACCTTTTACTGTAAAGATTTGACTCCTGATTAATGTATACATTTGAAGGTATTTTTAAACTTGCTTTGACTCGAGTATAAACCTCCTAACACGCAAAACAGTAATCAATATAAATGTCAATAAAATTAACATGAGAACATTTTTCCATTGTGTATCTTTAAAATAGTTATTTAAAAAGGAGAAAATTTAAATTACATGATTGCACTATAGGCTTGGTCTGCATATATTATATATATTTCCTTTTTGACGAATAAAGTATTTTTTTTGAATTGGCTATAATGGTTCACTTGTTCTTAAATGGTTTTTTGTGCATTATGTTTGTTCACCAATAGGTAGCACTGTATCCTCATGTAAAATGTTTAACAAACTCATGACATACATACTTCACTGTTCAACCCAACTATTCCTATTTCTAGTGTAATAATAAGATACACATTATAGTTAGTGGTTAGCTTTTGCAATTAAAAGAATGTAAAGAAATCAGAATCCACATATTTTGAGTAATTATGTGAACAGATGCAGTTGTCATACCTGCATCTTAAACCATTAAAATGAGTTAATAACCTAATGCCTAGAATTTCTGGTTAGCAGCTGGACAACATATAGTACCACTAAGAGGTAAAAGTGGGTTACATGTTCCAAAAGCCAACTGCATTCAGACTTACAAGTAATTACAAATAACAAATAAATTGTCGTTCTATACTTCCTGCCTTCCAATCTTCCAAATGGTTGCTCTAGTAGTGGGGACCTCAAGTAACTAATCAGCATGCTCAAAAAGTTGGAGGGCAAGGCTATGCTTATTTTTTTCTAGGTGAGATGTCTTTATATTCCCCCTGCCTATATCTATTGATATGCTAATGGTATTGACATACCTTTTTACTGATGGTAGCCTCTGCATATGTTTTTTTTTTTATCATATCATTAATTATATGATCAATAAGAAATTCCCAAGTTTGTGGCAGATTTGCTCCAATAATGGAACAGTGTCACAGAACAAGTATGCAGATCAATGTCAGTGTCAGAGTTCTGACTTACCTTGCTCCATGCTTTATCCTCTCTCAAAGCCAGTATATGTCAGCAATGGCAGTATATGTCTTTTAGTACAGGTGTCCTTTTACTGCAAGTCAGCCTAAACAGTAACAAAGTCTAAATATCCTATAATGGCCATGTGATGTATTTAGTGTCCTTCATTCCCTGCACTGCAAAATGCACAACTCCATGTGACTAAGGTTTCATTAGAGGCATTGAGGGAAAGGCATGCACAGCTCAGTGTACATTCCAGAAAATATTGGGAACAGACAGGTAAGTTTGTTTTATTGCAGAGGAAATATAGCATGTTCTTCTGCAATAAAAAAACACACGCTTGCAATTTCTTTTTAGGTTTAGCCATGCTTTAATGCAGTAAGTTACAAAGTTACCAATTTTTTCATGTGAGTGTAATAAAAAGTCATCTTAAAGTTTGACTGATCAGTAAATGTGTGTTTACTGTATATAAATATATATAAAAATCTGTTTTCTGTGCATTACAAGTAAACAATATAGTGATAATACTATGAAGTTATTTTACTTCCCACATTATGATATACGTACAGTGTAGTAACCATTCAAGGTAGCTGGGGTTTGGGTTTTGAATGTATGAACTGCTGAACATATAACATGCTAAGTTCAGGTGTGCACACATCATATTAGCCACAATACATTATGCAACAGACCTATATTCAATATTTCAAAGAGATTGTTTTCTTGTCAATATGCATGTTGTTCACCATATACTGCATATGTACAACCTATGCATTTAAAATGCATTGAGTCAAAAGCTTTGAGGCGAACTGTAAATAGAATACAGCTGGTGTTTTCAGGTTTGCAGGGGCAGGAATTTAATAGATCTGGATGATTTTGGAGACTCTTTCCAGGTGTCAGTACTGTGAGTTGGACTTCTTGTTTGGACCCTGGTAAAAGAAGTCTGTCTCCTTGTACTGCTGTCAGAATCTTCTTTGTTGGAGCTTTGTTTGAACCTGCTGCAGCAGAGAACACTAAAGATGAAATCTTGCAGAAGGTGTCCACTGAAAAACATATATATCCAAGGATTGCAGCAGCTGTTCAGGCTTGCTAACAAAGCAGACACGGTGACTGCAGTGTCTTCATTGTCTACAAGAAAACAAAACATACTAGTAAAGATCTAACACAATATGTCCATTCAAACTATCATTCTTATTATGTTAGAATCTATGAGCTTATCAATACACCTTTGTTGGACCTCTGTATACATTATATTAGGTGATTCTGACCACTGCCCAGCACTCTAAAAACCTAAAAAGAACCATACTTATAAAACAATGAATGTGGTTAATCAATCACTCTCATTTTAACCATATCACCTGGAAGATTCACCTGCAATGAATGTTTGCTGCATGCCAGTTTAACTGACGCATAAATATCTCCCCAAGTCTAAAAGTATATTTGAATGGGTCATATCACATTGCAGTCTTATAAGGTGGGCATTGTGGTAAAGTGGACTAAAGCTTTATACAACACTCTAACTACTGCTTCCTATTTTCAATGACACAGCTTCTACTACCATGGGAAAGTAGGGGTTGGCAGCGCAGTCATTGGCAGAATGGTATCCTAATACCCTAAAGGATGCTCAGCAAAATAAACATAAATATGTCTTCTGAAAATGAAAAACTATCACCAAAAAAAAAGAACACGGATATGCAGCATGATTTCAATATGCGATTAAAAAAATCAATCTAGAGTAATTATCTAAGGTAATCTACTTAGATTAAATATTACCATCTACTGAATATTACCATCTACTGCTTTCTAACATGGGGCTGAAATTCAAACAACGAGCTCCAAAGCTACAGATTCTCTACTACATACCACTCAAAAGGAATTTATAGTATATATATATATATATATATATGTATATATATATGTTAATGGGGATTGCCATTGATGATTTCCTTCTGATACGAGTACAATTTCCCTGTATACCTTTGGTTTCAGTACTCTCCAAACCATTGACCCAGGAAATGAATGCATTACTGGAGTCTGAATGATCCTATAAAATTTTATAAAAATATACTTCTTAATTTGTAACACGTAACACATAACATAAATTTGTAACACATTTAGGCTACTAAATGCTCAGCACTGCCTGCCTACTTATTTCTCAAGAATAAAGTAACACTTTATTCAGTCTTATCAAATTGTAAAAAGGAGCATAGAAAGATCTCATTTTGTGGAGTTTCTAAAAAAGTGTGCAATTTTTCATAGGGGCACCCGGGATCATTGCAACCGCAACCATGTTAACATTTCTCCAATTTAAAATCGACAGGGAGTGTTAGTGCGGTGAATCCGCACCTATCAATTAAATTGTGATGTAATAACGGACTGTTATTGTCTGCAAAAATGAATTCAGTCCATTGCAGATAAGAAAATCTAACCCAGTGCTAAATTAACATTGTATCAAAAGGTACCCGCATGCTTTTGGAAATAAAGTCATCATTTGCATAATTTTACTTTTAAATGTATGCAGACTTATAAGTGCTTGGATGTATACTATTGGAGAACAGTTAGAAGCTTGAAAGTTTTAATTTCTGTTGGTGACCCCACTGTGGAGAATTCTTTTAATTACCTTTCCTTTAATTTAATCTATCCAAAACTGTAAACACTTTTTGGCTGCTGTTCCACTATGACATGGTGCACACAATAAAATAGCACTAAGCTCATACAAAGAAACAAGTTATTGGTCTTTAACTGTTTTATTGTGGCAGACACACAAAAGGTTTTTTTGAATGTTTATTGTAGAACTCTTGATAATAAACACATGCCTCACAAGCTTCTTTGCATCCAGTTTAGTTTTAAACACACTGTTTTCCAAGATCCATAATCATAACTGCTTAAAAATACTTTTGTATATAAATTGTAAAGCTTTTGATGCAATTGATTGGATAAATGCAAGCAATATAGAATGTTGCAAATGCCATTGAAACTCAGATTACTGATCCAGCATTGTCACCTACTTCAGCTAGCGGAGTTTAAATTGGATTTGCTGGAACTTGTTGCCCTACAGATGTTTTCCCATTCTGTTCAGTTTTACAGTGTTTACTGTAATACTATCTGTCTAGAAAAAACAGGCATGTTTTATTCATCAGATGTAACAGAAGCCAAGTCTTAACACTAGTAAAAAAAATCATATTTACCTATCCAGTTGGTGTTTTCTGCATACACTGACCACATCTGGATGGTGAAGTATGGGGTCCAGCAGATAATATAGGCTGTAACAATGACAAAAGTCATCTTAACTGTCCTGATCTTGGCTCTGGATATGGTCCTCACACTGCTGACAGATGTAGAAAGTAATCCATTGCATCTCTTGCCATCAGGCTCTTCTTTCTTGGTCTTGCACTTGATGTTCCTCCAGATATTGTAGCAAATAAAGCCATAGCAGGTCAGCAGGATGATCACTGGCACCACAAAGATACTTATAGTAATCCATGTGATATAAGCCTTTAGTCCATAGGGGCTGATGAAGTCAGCCCAGCAGTCATACACCCCATCTCCCAAGTCCTTCAAGTAGAAGATCCCATACTGAGGTGTGCTTAGGATAAAGCTGATGATCCAGGCACTTCCGATCATCAAATAGGACCTCTTTGTTGGCTGGTGGAGGGTCTTCAGAGGATGGCAAATTGCTATATAGCGGTCAGCGGTCATTACAACAAGCATGTAGGCTGAGGCAAACATCCCAAAAACTTGGAGATGCTTTATTATCCGGCATAAAAAGTCTGGACCATAAAAGCGGTAAGTGACCTCCCAGCATAGCTGGGGAAGCACCTGGAAAAAAGCCACCACCAGATCAGCCAGGCTTAAGTGCTTTATAAAAAGATGCATCCTGGACATTTTCTTCTTGGACTTGTAGAGACCCAGCAGAACACTGCAATTGCCCAGTACAGCAGCCACAAAAATCACAGCAAGCACAGCTATCTCTATTTTAGCCAGTTCCTGATCCCTGTCCATAAGATTTGAGCTGTTCACAGACTTTGTATGGATGCTGACATTAGGGGAGACAGCGAGTAGCAGAGAGGGGGTCTCAGTGGTGGCATTATCTAAAATGCTGCCATTCCCCAAACTTAATTCTTTACCAGAGTATGCCAATTTAGAGAAGCCCATGGTGCTGCTTTGTGGCTCAGTGCTAATCCACTCCAGCTGTAGAATATAGATGCTTGTTCTCTCTGTACAGGATCCCAGCAAGACTCTGAGCATAGACACCAGGCGAAAGGGGACTGACAATATATATATATCTCCCCCCTCCTTTTTTCATCCAGGGGCTGAGATATCTGCCTTCACAAGTCACTGCTGGCGTCATGCCACCCATGACAGCATTTGTCTAATGTGCGCTATGTAAACTTCAACTAGCTTCATCCCCTGTGAATATTGTGAATGATTCCTCCTGATTCTGAAGGTAAAAAGGAAAAAAAAAAGTCTGATTTCAGCCACCTCTCTTGCTTGCACCTCTTAATTGCTTGTTTAGCTACTGCAACTAACATTACCAACACATTTATGTGCATATTTTTATATCATATATGGTACAAAATAGCACACTAATTGCTATCATGGATCATTTGCTCTCATGGACAGTCATTTAACAATGTCACTGTAACTTCTATCAGCTTTTTGTATATTTTTATGTATTCTAGAAGTTTTGCATTTCTTCAAATATTGTGAACACAGATCATTGACTGCAACAGACTAACGTTTACATTTTGCATCTATCATAAACATTTATTTGTAGTTGTTTAGGTCTGTGTTTGTATGTGTTACATTTGTTACAAAACCTGTGATCACATTTCATCTATTGCCAATTTTTACTTTTTTTTATTACATCAAACCCACATATCTGCCTTTCTGCAATAGAAGAATTTCCTGGCACTGCAAAATGACCCAATGTACACATCTGCAATATGTAAACTGTGTTAGCAAATAAGACAGAAAGGTTTTTTCCTGCAAGCTTTACCACTAAAAGTAGCTGGAAATAGATGATAAAAGCAGCCAGCCACTTAGCATGCCATTCATGTAGTATAATCAATCTGTATACTATACACGTGTGCATTTACCTTAGTAGTAAGATAAATTGGATTACCTTCAGGAGTGAGTAGCTGTCTTGTTATTGGAAAGCAGCATGTGTGCTGGGTCTTGTAGTTCCAAAGTATCCTCAGATCACAACCCTCATATATTTTCTGTATTTATTGCATTTCCTATTGTGCCAGCACTGATATCCTCACTGTTTATTACATTGCGCAAGACGCGTATCTGCTCTTGGACCCCCTCATCTCTCTGTACTTACAATGTTTCCCAATGTTTAAAGGAAACTGGAAGCAGAACATGTTTTCACCAAAGCTAATTCAAGACATGAGTTTGCTGATTCGAGAGACAGGATCCCCCATTGACTTCAAAAGGGTGGTTTGACAGATGTGTAAATTAAAGTTAAATCTGTGTTGTGCCTGCCTGGGGTCGACTGGTCGATTTGTGCCACTGTTTATGACAATTGTATACTAATACATGAAAGGCATATGCATTTACAATTATGATTATTGAGCCTAAACAGTAAATCATCTGAATTGGAAGCTACTCTTGGCAAGTTTACAGAGACAAAAAGCAGCTGAAAAAAGCTGTTTTGTTGGTAAAAAA
>NC_092859.1:79833462-79836634 GCF_032062135.1 Pyxicephalus adspersus | reverse complement strand
AAGAGAACGCAAGGAAGCGTAATGCCTGCATGACTAGGGGGGACAGGCAGGAAAGAGTTAAAGTTGAAGTTGGGGTTATGTGAGGGAGAGGTATTAGGGAGGGAGAGGTATTAGGGAGGGTTGAGGTGGGGTGGGGTAAAGTGTTAAAGGGGCAGGGGAACAAAGAGGTCAGTTGTGGGACAGATTGAGAGAAATGTTTTACAGAGAGCGGGAAAAGTTTACAGCGTGAGGGAAGAGTTTTTTTTAAAAAGTGAAAAGTTTAGTTTACCGTTCGGTTGAGAAGGATGTCCAAGGTGGAGGTCCTCTTGGCCCAACCCAACCAATCGAGGGTTGAGCTGGCTGCCAAAGCAGGTGGATGAATTCTTGTGGGGGATTGCTCCTTTATCCAGCGCTGGGGGAAGGAATCCATTGCAGCGTCAGAGGTGCAGACAGCAAAGAGGCCAGCAGGAGCAGTGTTGGAAGCCCCTGACACCTCTGGAAGTGATAGCGGGGGCCCAGGGGCAGGTGGGAAAGCTGCAGGGATCTGGCCAGAAGGTGGAGGAGTCGAGGGCTGTCAGTGCGCCAAGCTGGTCCCAGATGCTTCAGCATGGTGGGCACCAGAAGTCTGGAGGTGGGGCTTCCTGGCTCCCCCAACATGGTGGAGCTGCAAGGCTCCAAGAAAATGGTGCCAGCAAGGCTGTACAACAAAGAGGTCTGCAAATTCAGAGGCTCCTGACTTTCTATGAATGCCATCATTGACTCTGAGCTGTGGTCCGTGTCATACACATTGCTCAACTGTGTGCAGAAGTGGGTGCTGATGTACAGGTGGGGGGCCCTGCCTATAGAACTGGTTGTTGCTGGTCCATCCAGAGAGTCAGAGGTTTTTAGAAAGCAGTCGGGGGGGGCGATCCTTGTGAACCCTTGCTTGCCTATAGAGTGTTTGCTGTCCTGCACTCTGAGACATTCAGTTCATTTTTGGAGTGGGTGGTATGGGATGTGTCAATGGTGTCCTCAGGGATTCATTACCTTGATGACTTCCTGTTTATTGGCCCACCAGCGGCGGCAACATTTAGAGTGCTGTTAGTGACATTTCAATACATTGGTGACAGATTTGGGATCCCGTTGGGCCCTCGACAGAGCTGGTGTTCTTAGGAATCACCACTGACATGGTGGCTATGGAGTGCAGATTGCCGGCCGACAAGTTGTCGGTATTGCAGGAGGAGTTCGCCAGGTCGTGCGAGCTAGAGATTACTTTGCGGTAGTTGCAATCCCTAATGGGTAAGCTGAACTTTGCGTGGCTGATCATGCTGATGGGGTGCATTTTTGCGAGATGGTTGGCATCAGTCACAGCAATGGTAAATTGCCCATTGCTTTTTTTTATTGAATAAGGATCTATGGGCAGATCTATAGGTGTGGAAGAGGTTTCTGGTGAACTATAAAGGCAGGTTGGTCTGGATGGAAGGGCCAGTGGCAAATGCAAAGTTGGAGTTGTTTACGGACAAGGCCAGGTCAACAGGTTATAGGGTGTATTGGAAAGGGCCGTGGAGTGCGGAGCTGTGGCAAGTTGAGTGGTGGGAGGCAGGCTTGCTGATGACCTTGGCAGCATTAGAGTTGTTCCCCATAGTGGTTGTGGTGGAGTTATGGGAGAGGGAGTTGGCGAACAACCAGATTCGATTTTGCTGTGATAACCTTGGGGTGGTGCAGGCAGTAAATACTTTTACTGCTTTATCTACTTGAGTTATTAGGTTGTTGAGGCATTTCGAGTTGCATTGTTTATCATGTAACATTGCTGTGTGTGCTGTTCATATTCCTGGAGTGGTTAATACAATTGCGGATTCTTTGTCTCCCTTTCAGTGGGAGCGTTTCTGTCAATTTGCACCAGGCACAGAACTTCGGGGCATTTCTTGCCCCGCAGAGCTATGAAAGATAGCCTTGGGATCAAGGTCAAGCACTGCGTTGAGAAGTGGTGGAGTTTTTGTGATTATTGCAGAGGGGCACAGCAGGAGGAGAAGTTTTTGAGTATCTTTATATACTTTCTGTGTAGGTGTCTTGTGAAAGGGGTATTGGTACCAGTGTTGAACAGGAAGTTGGCAGGTCTGGCTTTGCTTTTTAAATTGTCAGGTATGCAAGACCTCAGTAAGAAGTTTTTAGACAGGTGGAAAAAGGTTTAGGAAGGGGAGGCGGGTGGCTGATAAAAGGAGGTCTGAGTCTTTTTCTTTGCTGGGGGTGGCGCTGAGGCTATTGCGAGGGGTTTGTAGATCCTGGTATAAGGTGCTGCAGTTTCAGCCCACATTCGTGTTGACATTTTATGGGGTATTGCACATTAGTGAGTTGGTAAATCCAGCAGAGGCAGCGAGGAGCTTTGGATGGAGGCTGTATGGGTGGGGGTCATGATGTTGCTCATGTAGTAAACATTGTTTTAATTTAGGTGATAATCTGTGTCTTGTATGGATGATGGGGCACTCGTATGTGTGTCGCGGGGCACAACGAATAGCTTTGCGGCCTGGTGGTTGGCAGTTTGACATTCCTTAGGTTGCGTACATTTCCTAAGTTGGTGGTGGTGTGGTCAGATGTGGTGGCTAGGGCCCATTGGATGAGGGAACAGTCAGTGGAGCGTTTCAATAACGTCTGGATTAAGCTGAACAAATATGTGGATATGTGGGTAGATTTGTAGTGAGGCATGGGGCGGGGGGGGGGGGGGGGGGTCAGACATCAGGAGTTGAAGTTGAATAGTAGGCTTTACCTGGGGAGGAATAAAGTGCATTTGACGGATGTTGGTTTAGACTTCTGGTATCAGGGGATTCAAGAGGGTGTACAGCGCACAACATTTCGCTTGTAGTGATGAGGTCCTCGAAGGAAGTTGTTTTTTGGGAGTGGTTTCAGTGGGGTGGGAGATCCTTCTTCAGTGTGGAATCTCTGAAATGTTGTGGTGAATAGTCCTGGTTGGAATGGTTGTGGGATGGGGACTGTGAGTACTGGTGATATCATTCCTGGGCTCGCTGTGGAGGCTGCTGGGACCATATATATCATAGTGGCGCAAATCTCAAAAAAGGGGGTTAATAGGAGGATTTTTTTTTATATATATATTTTTATTGAGTTATATCAGTATTCAGGAATACCAAAACAAATACATTAACAACAAAATGGCAAAGGTGTTACAGGGCTGAGCAAACAATTCAATAGTGTACACAAA
>NC_092859.1:79765583-79832488 GCF_032062135.1 Pyxicephalus adspersus | reverse complement strand
TTCATCCCTCCTCTGTGCTGCACTGGCAATGAATGTGGCAGGGAAAAAAGGAGTTGCAGAAGAACATGCCATGTGTTGCAATGACAATTGTCATGGGAACTGTATTTTACTTTAAACAACTAACTTAACCTCCTACCCCACCCAAAATGAATAAAAATGTGTTAGCTTTGGATGTACTTTAAAGGAAACTTCCACTTTACACATAAACATTCTCTGTACTACTCATTTAAAACTACGGTTTATTAAAAAACCTGTATACTTTAATTACCAACCAGCTATGATACTTGATGGAATCCAAGAAGATTTAAACTTGGCTTCCTTGCTTTAATGTCAATTATAATTCTTAAAGTGTTTTGTACCCTGTATTTAGATACCATTTTCCAGCATATGTGATTGTCTGTCAGATTTTCCTGCAACCTCTTTCTTCTTGCAGCAATAAGGCTGACCCCATAATTATAGTAGGGAACCAATACCACTTTGTTCTCCTACTTTCTTCAGAAGAAAATTTTGCTAAAAACCTTACAATGGTTATATTTGACATGGAGCAGAAGCTGCTATTACCTTTATCAGCCAGAAAAGCTTCTTCTGATTTAGTTTCTGTATTCGTCCAGGGTTCTGCCTTACCCTGACTTAGACTATATCCAGTGATAAATCCATTGAAGGCAAATAAGGCTAAAGGCTACCACTTCTGTTCTTACAAAACTGCAGATCTTTTCTTGGGAGACTTTGATTGTCAAATTTGTTTATCTGTCATAAAGTATTGGTATTCTTAGAAAAGGAATTGCCATTTCTCAGCATAACAATAAACATTTATTTGCTCGTAGACATGAGAAGACAGTTGCCTAATCCATCCATTTTCAGCAATGACGTCAATATCTTTGGATAAGCTATAGACAGTCCCAAGAGACAAATCTCATGCAAGAAAGCTATATATTATACTAGAAGATGTCTGCTGTTTATGCCCTGCATGGGCATGATGTATACTAATAATAGTATTTATCTTACACAAGGAAAATCTTCCTCTAGGTTAAATGTCTCAACACATGCCTGGTATTTGCATGTGTGAATGTGGCTGGAATTTACAAAACATTGTTGAAATGTGTCACTATTGATCATCCTAACATATTTACATATACATATTTCTTTATTTGTTCCCAATATTTTGAGACTGGCATTCCACTGTTACACCAACTCCAGTATGCTTTCCATCCTAACATATTGTTTTAATAATGTTGGGAGGCAGGGTACTTATGGTTTATTAGAGTGGGTAGGTACACATTTGTTCTGGGACTTTGTTTTGTCCCACTCTTTTGAATTATTGTTATGCACAGTTCAACAGAAGAAATAGATGGTCTAATAAAAATAGAAAATGTAAGGGCTAAGATAAAAGTATTTTAAAATCATACACAAGCTATTGGCCTACTTGTACGCACTCTGTTTAAATGTACTTGTTTGTTATGTACGAACTGATTTGACTCTGTGTATGTATACTGTTATTTTATTTTTGTTCTCTTTTATCTTACCTTCAATAAAAATATATTTAAATAAAATAAAAGAATAATGGTACTGCCAGTTTGAATTGCTGCAGGTTTGGTTAAAAGTAGCTATTCTGCTGATGTCCTGCATCACAGAGCTTTCTGTCCATTTGCACAGTTCAAGCTGTATCTGGTACAAAATATATTATTAGGCACAACAATACATATTTTCAACCCTGTGATATTTTCAGCTTCCTTTGGCCTTTATTGCTGAAAATAAGGGTAATTATAGCAAATAACTACTCCTATAGCATGATAAATTGATCCCATTGATAGACCTGCATTTTCACTCCTGCTGATTAGTTCTAGGACTGAGAATAGTCAAATATGATGTCAGAGCCTGTCACAGAAATATTGATTACATAAGTGTAGATGCAACGAAGAGCAGAAATGTTAACAAAACAATCCCTTTTCCCGAGTTCTGTATTTTATGTTTGTGGAAGGGCACATCATTGATAATTGTAAATGAGTATGCTATCTGTGAAAAAATTATGCATATTCTAATGTTAATGATCAGTGTAGGATGTTAATAATATTTCACCTAATTATTAACCTAAGAATCATCCTTTAGAGAGCCCGCATTCGGTTATTGTGACAAATATAACTTACTATATTGTATATGTCATACTGGTGACTTTTATATCCAAACTAGTAAAAAAACACACAGTATGACATTGACAACTAATGAGATATCATAAAAGCACCTTTTTGCTAATAAATGTACTGTTGAATCTTTAAATATGACACTGAAATGGTTCCATAGAAAAGAAATATGATGGACAATGCAGCCCACTTTCCCTTCTAGAACCTGGTTTATTGTAGAATATTTGAGGATAATTTAGCCCTAGAATTTCTGTTGTTAATTACTGCATCTTCATGTTCTGATGAAGGTGGTTTATAACCTCCTGAAATACTTCAATGATTGTATTTCTATCAACCTGCAAGCCTGTCTTCATCTATCTGAATAGGAAGTTCTTTGGTTCTGACTATATGACTCCTTGCTTCAACATAGGCTATAGCTGTAAAAGCTTCCCCATGCAAGTAGACGATATTGATTAGATGCACCACTCCATGGTGGAAAATACAAAAGCTATTACAGCATGAGGACAAACCACACTAATGTACGGTGATCTGTGGATATAGTAATAATAGTCAGGGTTCTTTTAAGAACTTTAAGTTATTTCAAGGGTTTCTCCAAAATAAATCTAGACAGTAGACACCAAAACATCTGTCTCCATTTAAAACAATATCTCTTTCTTTTCCCTTCCTTATGTTTTCCCCTCACTTTCTTTCCTGGAAACAATTGTCACCATTACAAACCGACCTATGAATGGGGACACAGAGAGGTCTGACCTTTCCCTATTTTATCAAAACCTGAAAAAGTTTTGCTTTTTATACAATTTAAGGTATACTAAATTAAAAAAATAAGTACAAATCGATATTAAAGCAGCAATTGGTGTGTTTAAAGGACAAAGGAAACTGTAAAAAAATGACACGCTTTGTTCTTCTTAGACGTGGTAGCTACTTGTTCTCTTGCACTGGAAAATTTCTAAGACTTTAGAATGAATGTTATATTTATCATTCAGAACCCTTTCCATTTCGGAGCTAGTCTGATAGATGGTTGTAATTTGTCTCCAGTGTAAATTGGCATTATGTTAAACAGGAGTTTAACAAGAACATTGTTGCCATGGTAACTGCAAAATAACCAATGTGCCTTACAGAAGAACTTGAAACTAATGTACTAATCCTATTTTTCTAAATTTTAGCTACCGGAACACATGTGATAGACCACAACAGCATAACTTGCAGTGCGGTCATACATAATAACCTAAGAGACTGTAGATAATATCTCTTCCAAGAATCATTAGATATGCAACCATGAACTCCCGTGTTAGACAAATTATAGCTCTGGTGATCATTACTTTATAATGATCCACTAATCTCCATTTAGAACACATATTTTATCATTGTTACCTGTTGTTCTGTGGTCTTTTGTACGCTGAGTTCTCGTTAAACTAATCTTCTTCATATGAAGTCCACTCAAATGTGGAATTTCTGTATTCAAACCTATTCAGAACACATCCAGAAATGTTTTAGTTTTACTCATGCGTTCTGTTTTTCTCCCCCAACTCTTAATTTCCCAATGTTGCCAGCATTTTTATTTTCAGAATGGCTTTTAAAATGGTTTCAAGCTCCACCCTCTACCGCAGTGTTTCTCAAACTTTTGGAGTGGGGGAACCCCTTAAAGTAACTTTTAGGTCTTTAGGAAACCCCTTCAATAATGACTATATTCACAACTTACAGTACATTGCTTATGCCTCTTAAGCTGCCTACACACATCCAATTTTTATCGTTGGAAATGAACGACGAACAAACGACGAACGACTGATTGGCCAAAAATCTTTCGTAAAAAAAGGAACCAACGACGCCGACGAACGAGGATAGTCGTTGGAAATGAACGACCGGACCGGCGGATCGGATTGGACGATGATCGTTGACCATCTATCGTGTGTACGGTCGTTCAGTGATCGTCCATGGTCTGAGCATGCGCGGTGAACGAACGTTCGCTCACTTTCTGTGGTGCACGTCACTTCCTGTATCATTCAAACGATCGCATCTATCGTGTGTACAATATCTTTGAACGATCGTGTCGTTATATGTATGTACAGGATCCGTGCCATACGATCGTTCACAGATATCGTGCAGGATCGTTCGTCGTTCGTTTACCAACGATAAAAATTGGAAGTGTGTACGCAGCTTTACACCAGTGGACTGAATGACATTCATTCAGAACAAGGATCATTGATGTCAATGGTAACTGACCTGAGAGGTGCAAATTGGTCATTGCTCAAGGAACCCCTAGCAACCTCTGGAGAAACCCTGGTTGAGAAACATTACTCTACAGTTATCTATAATATTTTTATTTGAGCAAAGATAGCAATTTTTGGTCTCTGTTACACTGCATCCTATGCACACCACAGCCCATCTAATTCATAAAAATCAGGTCACAATGATTAAGTAGGGTTTACTCTGGCAAACAATGTTGTGTTGCCTAGCTCAGCAAAATATGACAGATGGGTGGCAAACATGCAGGTAAGAGCAGCTATTATGGAAAGAACATCACCTCTTCCTTTCTGCAATAACCACTTGTCTAATTGGCAAAAGTTAAAAGTGGGACTTTAGTTCCATTTTAGGAATCTTGCACATCCAAAGGGATACCAATAAACCTTGCCTGATATAAAACAGCTCATATCATATAAAGCCTTGACGTTTTAAATGTAATTAGGATCCTTGATCTAACAGCTTCATTTATTTACTGTGCATTGAATGTTTTCAATTTATTTAATTGTTTTTAGCATATATTTTCCCCATGTCATAACTTTTTCAGCTTCTTGAATATAAGTCAAAGTAAGTATATGAATACTTAGTAATTTAAAGAAGAATCTGCTTGTACTGTCCTGTTCTGTCCTATTGTTGTCTATCATAGATTTTCTATTTTCAGATCATTTTTCAGCCATCAGGACATTGACTAGTTTACATCTTTCTAATAGAAACTGGTTACGTAAATTATTTTACTAATCCTAAAAGCGAATGTAAAAAGCCAGAGGCAAATTAGACTCCTAATGAGAAAACCAAACCTGTATGAAGCTTAGGAAAGAATTTATAATACTAATTTTAAAATTTTAATATCTTTTACAAGAAATAAACATTTGTTTTAACTTGAAGCAGTAAATGGCCTAATGAATTAGAATACCATTAAGAGTTCTATTTATAAAGCAGTGAGTCTGGCTCTCAGCAAACATTCTCTGGTGCAGAATCTTCCAGGTACATGCATTTTAAATGGTAGTGATTGATTCCACATGAGAGAATGCTTGCTGAATGTCATATTCACTGTTTTCTAAATAAACCTTCTAATGGAATTCCCATTTATGCTATTTGAAGAGGGAGAGTGAAAAAGCCAGCCAGTTATCATTTAGTTGATACAAATGAAAGCTTCATCTGTAATTGTTACATACCAGATGTGATTAGAGTTTAAATTATAAGGTACTTGTTTACAAATAAATATGTTTGGTATTGCTGGTAAGATGTATTGTGTTGCAATTGTGAAGGACTCAACAACATTTGTCACAAATAGGAAAATGAAAATTGTAAACCAAATGGTTGCAGGACTTTTTTTCCAACATAATATATATATATATATATATATATATATATATATACACAACATCCGTATATTCATGGCTGCAAAAACAAATGGTCATTGGTGCATAGAGTCTTTTTGGAAGCTTGAGGGAATGACATTACTATACCTATGTCTACTGAGAAGCTCAGTTCTTAAACATTTAGATTTTTGAATATAATATGTTTTCTTGGGCTACTTAGATTATCCCTTTATTTATTCACACCCATTATCCTCCATTAATATTTATTTTCTCCCCAATTTTTTCCCTTGTCTGCTTCCCTTTCTACTTTTCTGCCTCATCAATCATGTCTTAATATGTATTTATTTTAACCAGTGATGATCAGTTTATGCTGTGGATCCATATGTTGAGCCCCCCTACTGTTCCACCAGTCTTGGTATTTTGTTAATAAATACAATTCTACTCATTTTGTTTATGGTTTAAAAGATGGTTGTTTATCTGAAATGTACAGATTGTTTATATGTGCTAAATCTTTCTTTATTTTATTTCATTTTTTTCTGATGTTTACGCTCCACAGTTTATTGTTGTAAATTGTATATGCTGCAGTCTGCTTGTAAAACTGCAGAAAATAATAACAAAAATCTTTTTTAGCATAGGTTAGGACAATCATTTCATTTTTCTGTCTTGGTCTAAAATATTGCATTTACCAAAATCCGGTAATATCTTTTTTTTATTAATTAAATTCATTTGACCTAAAGGGCAAATTATTTGTGGAGGAGTAGATTACAATTCATGGTTGCTTTACAGGTCAATTTGCTCTTCATGAAATAGATTAGAAACGGTTTATCATCAATTCATCAGGAAACCACATTAACATAACAAAAGCATGTATAAAATATTAAATTAAAATAATGTAGAATGTAGTAAATAATTAAAAATACCTGTATATTTTTATCTATATGAACAAAATAAAAAGCAAAATATAGCACCCAAAGGTTTAAGAATATTTTCCAATGTTGGGGTGCAGCTTCAACTTTAATAATAAATGCAAATAATATTCTTATTGTTAGGTACTTTTATGTTATGCATTTCTTTTTATATCGTTAATGTAAACTGCACAAAATTTACAGTTTTTTGGCAGTGTACCTAATATATTACCTGAACCTTCTAGAATGATAAGTAAAACAAAATCCCCTGCTTATGGTGGACGTTTGAAAATTTAGAACACAGATGGTGATTTATTGCAGTGTATAGAGGATCTAATAAACTGCATATTATTAATTACAGAGACATTACAAGAAATCATAGGAGACTCTAGTTTCGGTTACTTTGGAACAACTTATCAATTGACTGTCCTTCACAGTCACAAAGAAAACCAAACTATGTTCAAAAACAAGACATTCCAAGAACCTGGAGAACAACATTTAGTTCTCATAACATTTTCTAGGACAATGCATTCTAGCAAGCTTTAATATATAAAGAACCTTAATGTATCATATAAGCAGCTAATATTAACCAGAAAACAGAAAATTAATATTTTCTTTACCGGGAAGCCCTATAAATTTCTGTTGAATTAGGACATTAAATTGAGCTGGGAATGGGCCATGTTCAGCTACCATCGACTACAAGGAACAGAAATGCAGCACATATTTTAATACATTTAAAACTAGTTTAGTACAATAGGAAAAATTATGCTGTTACTTGGCAGTTGCAGAATGGTCTTGTGTCATTGAGTAGTCTTGGTCTAATATCCCATGACCTGAACTACCATCAATATTCCAATACTGACCTGTAACCATTTCCTACCTCATAGTTTCCTAATTTTTATGAGCCTGAAATGTTGTAAACAATTGTGCATTATTAATATTGACTTATTGACGGGGAGTGAGTCATTTTATTAAAATCTGCCTTACATAAAGGATTGTTCTTAAGCACTCCTGCCACAAAGTGCTTCTGACACATGTCCAAACAGATGCAGATGATAAATTTATTTTGTCACAGATAGCACTGGCAACTGGAAATACACATTAAATTCTGTGGTGAGGTACATAGGAAATTCTGGGATAATCTCACAATTTTATTTTTCTACAGATGATATTTACTGGTAGATTCATCTTGCAGTATTAGCAATGACATATTTTATATACCAGGATGATGTGAAAAATGGGCTTTAAAATGTTGCCAGAAATAAGTTTCTACTTTGTAAATGTTACCAAAAAGTAAAACTAGTGTATTTGAAAATAAAATGTTTAAAAATATTGCTAACATACTGACATTTTTTAAATGACATATAAACAGTGGACTTATTCATCCTCCTACCCAGAGCACATAAACTGGTAAAATAAGAGGTTGAAAATAATGTGATCGTCAATGCAAAGTTAGTGGAACAGGGAAAGCACTGACAGGGGCCTACAAGGTAACCTCAATTGGGATACCTATGTGCATGTTTCTGAAAAACTGTCAGAAACAGAATTCATAAGGGTGGCGTGTGGTCCTGACATTTTGTAGTGGGACCTGGGCTCAGCGGACCTGTTCTGCAATCGGAATTTGGCAGAAAACCCCAGAATTAGTAGGTTTGCCATTGACACCCAGTTGTCCTCACCAATGAGAGGGGGATCACACTAAACATGTGACAGATCTAAAAAGACTGGAGAAATTGTGATTAGATTGTGCTACTTGTAACACTATCCAGCATGACGTGTGGGACAGTTATGGTATATCTTTGAAAGACCATACAGACCTCCTGTGCTAGCTAATGACACCCTGAATGCTGTTGTCTTTTATTTCATTAAGTGATATCCACCTTAGACTTTCCTGGGTGTTTTTGTATAGCTTATGTAACAAACCATAATGTGGTTTTATGGTACTTTGTTTGGGGGAGTCCACCAGGTTTTGAGGCTTTGTCTGCATGATGGACTGCTTCTACAATTGGATACTGTAGACACACATTTTTTGTATAGCAGAAGAAATGAGGCTGGTCAAGTCCAACTTAATATTCCCCTTTAGGTGGTCTGTTTAGCATGACATTTATTGTCCATGGAGATTACAGGCTGGTGGGACAGCATACCTAACCAATCTGTCCCTAATCCAAAACACAGCCATGGATGGATCCTGAACTTTAATGCTTTGCAGTTTTTATCCAAAACCCTGGCAAAAGGTAAAAAATTCCTACCAGTTTGAATAACTGTAGAATTTTGCTTTAGAAACTGATGTGTTACAATGCTTAGATGCCTTATCGAAAACCCAGCAGCTGCATTAGCTGTCAATTTGGAGGTTATTTTTTTATCGGGAGGATGTAAATTATAGGTGCCAAGCTTGTCCTGACGCGAAGGAAAAGTAAATGCTGCCTGCCATCATAGTAGCAAATGGCAATTTGTATTTATTATAAAAGACACTGACAGCCTTCACAATTTCTGCTTGCAGTAGCGGTAGATGTAGTAGATTTTCTGATCTAGGGGTTGATCTAAGCTTCAGACAAAGTAGTTGAAGAAAAGCTAGCATACTTGCTGATTATAGCATACACATCCAGGATCCTGTCACCACTGCATCCCCTAAAGCCGCCTTCTTTGCTGTGAAGTCTTCTGGGTCCACCACAATTCTCTTTGGCCCTTGGGCAGCCACTAACCCCAGCATCTAGATCTATTTCAGTCACCACCGAGTATGGAGCCAGGTTCTACAGATAACAACAAACCACCGCGACCACGGGAAACGTTTTTTGTCAACTTTGCATGTCTTATTAAACCTGAAACTTTCCACTGCTTATGGCAGTATTTTTCCTGTACCCAGGGCTACTAATTATTGTAACTGACACAAGTAGCAGCGCAGATTACTAATGAATGGCTAGTAGATGCGGGAAAACCCTGACACATGATTGTGCCTAGATTCAGTCACTTTTTATAAATAATGGCATTAATCTATTACTGCTATTAACTGCATTTCTGTTTTTATACAGACTTCAATGTTTATTTAAAAATGTACTATAGCAAGAATATCTGCTAATGCTAGCTTGAGACAATGTCTAAAACTTTCCGGATACAAATCAATCTTACAGAACATAAATTATACCAACTAAATGAATAAATACGATTCTAAGAAAGAAGAAGAACAAAGGGGATCATCGAAGAGAGGAAAAAAAAACAAGAAATCTGGCAAAAGTCATTTCTGTACAATAAGGGATATGAACAATGCATCAAAAATGTTCTGGCCCAGAGTCATGTCATCTCTGGACTTATTTATTTAGCTATTAAATAAAAACACATTCTGGAAAGTTAGTGGTTGCAGAGACCCTCCTTGTATTTTGCAGTCATGAAATACAAAGCAAATCAAACTATTCAAATAGTATTCTTAGCGGCTTATATAAATTATTCTACTTTAGAGAATATATTACTTTATCATGTATGTATAATATGTGTAAGGTGTACTTCAAAGTTTTTGTAGGATTTAAAAGACATCAGGCAGATTTACTATATCATATGAAGGCATCGATCTTTGTGCTATGTTTGCACTGTCGCCTTGTGTAAGCACACATAAGTATACACAGATGATCCCTAAATTATATCTAAAATATTTTGTTCAAAGTGTATTGTGTGGTCCTATATTGTTCTACAAAATGAAGGTCTAAATAATGCTGCTTTTGTGTCTTAATTATTATTTAAGTATTAATTAGTTATTAATATTATCTTGTATTGATGTAGCACTGACATATTACACGGCACAAAGTCCATAGTCATGTCACTAACTTTTCCTCAAAGGGGCTCACAATCTAATGTCTTCACCATCATATGTCATTAATACAGTCTAAGGTCAACTTGGCTTTATGCCTTTTTTTTGCTTTCTTTTTTTTAATTTTGTGTTTACAGTTGGCTTTGAATATATTAGTATGCAATTTATGGGGTTTCATGCCTACCTGGAATATGCATTTAAAATCTAATTTTAGGCATGTTGCTGCTGTAGTAACACCCACATGTGATGCTGATGTGATGAGCCTCAATTATTATAAGGATTGAAATCCAAAGAATGAAAGGGCAGTCAGGCTTTGGAGAAAAGGGGTTATATGATGTTGGATGTCCCAATGTCTGGCGTCTGGCTGATTTGCTGGAGCTTCAGATGCCCACTGTAAAAACTGTACTCGGTGGTAGGAGCCTTTAAAACTTTGAAAGACTAATGGTGAGGCTGAATTTCAGCTTCAGACATTCAAACCTAGTATGACCTTATGTCTGGATAACTATTTGTAACCTAATATATACATCCATATACAGATAAAGATACTCATATGGCTGCATTTATGGCATTTATAAAGTTGAAACGTTACCTTATGAAAGAGCACATGTTCATTTGATTCCTACCAATGCTATTTTTTAAGGGTTTTTATTTTGTTTGTTAAGCAAACTGGCAAAGTGCTGCTTTGGAGAAAAAAAACTGTCAGATTGCAATAAAAACCCTGAGGTTCTGCAACTAGGAGCTATATATATATATATATATATATATATATATATATATATATATAAATATATATCATGGTAAGGAGGGTCCAGAATCTAATAATATTGGCTTCAAACTAAAAACAAATACCCTCTATAATCACAGACCTGTTTTCATGCTGTTCGAATAAATAAATATGGCTATACTAAACTGTGCTTTTATTTAAGCAACCCAGTAATTTATTACCAAATAGCTAAGTGATTCCATGACTATTTTATTTAATTCTCCCCTGTGAAGAATTTTGAAAGTGATGTCCATTTCTGGCTCAGCTTGACATAGGAACAAATGTTTTAAATGAGAAGAGCAGAAGAGGTTTCTGCCGATGTAAAATGAAGCATTCAAGGTTAACCAGCTGGCTAAACGATAACTGAATAATTAACCTTTAATTCAGATGCCATTCACTTTCTACTGGATTGATTTTAAAATGCTTCCATGCTGTACTCTAAATGGCATTTCCACATGTTGTTTTCACAGAATAATTTCCTCCTTGTGAAACCACATTTAAGGTCCTGCATATGTATTAGTCGACATTGGGGATGTACTCAGGGTAATATAGTATCAATAATAAAATACTGTAGAGTATGTTCTTTTCTCGTTGTCTATAATCACAATTTGAGGTTAAATAAATAAAATAGCTTAGTATGGGATTTATTTTTAGCTTGCCAACACTTGTAAGAATCTGGTATAAGATAGCAAACAATGTTCAACCAGTGCTGAAATGTTTTCTTTTCCGACAGGTATTGGAATACATAAATGGCTAGTAATATTAAAACAACTAATAATAATAATGTAAGTGGCAACATACAGTATTTTCATGCGACAAGTACTTTAGGGTAAGTTCACACCTGCCTCTACATTGCACAATTCTGCATGGTTCCCCCCCCCCGCAGCTAGAACCTTGCCAGCTACTTGGACTCTTGTTAAAGAACAAGGGTGTACACATGAGACAGTTAAACAGTTAGCGGCAGAAGTTACATGTAGCGTCTCGCCGAGAGCCAGCGGTTAGAAATGTAAGAAATGGTGTGAAAAATGGTAAGCGAACTTCAACCTAGCTACCAGTGTGAATTTGGCCTTATGCCACCCACCCACATTTCCCCACATGTTCTTATGATCTACAGGCATGCTGTACATTATAGTGAGCAGGTAAGCCTTTTATCTTAGCAGTTTACTTATCAAACCTGTCTCCAGAGTTTTTAGCGTCTGAGCTTTGACCTCCATGAATCTCCATGCTCTTGTACTGGCTTGCTTCTCAAAAAGTGTTTCAATATCTTTTGTTATCAATTTGCCTCTGCTACTGCTGACAGCACAATTAGCCACAAAGCTGTCAGTGCTCCTACATCACAGTTTTGTGACTCCATTGAGTATATGTTTAGCAGAAGTCTGTGTGAAATTAACCCCATGATAGCAGAATAGTAAACTTTAGAAAGAACAGGTAATTTTTCAGCTCACAATATTGCCTCTCCCACAATGTATCAGCACATTCCTAGACAGGCTGCATTTGCATGAAGACCACCATGAGAAACACCCACACATAAAAGAAGGAAACATAATAGCATTAAGGCTGATGTAAGGGCTCACCATGGAATTCAACAGTAAATACATCTCAATATTGCTAAGACACTAAGTATTCAATTAAATATTTCCCTAAATATATTTTTATGGTCACACGACCATGTTCCTTTCTCTCTCACTGTGGGAAGATTTACTATTTGTTTGTCCTATTGATCATTGTCACTTAGAAAGTAAGGGAAACCAAACTTTGTCATTTAAAGCATACCTAAACTCAGAATTTTCACTGTACATAAAAGGGTAGACAACCCTTTTATGTGAGGTAAACATTCTGTTTGTTTGTGTTTTTTTTAAGTGTGACTACGTCATCTGATCTCGTGGAGGAACAAGAACCCAGAAAAAGAGGGGAAGATGGCGGTGCCCAGAGCGCCGGCCCGAAGACATATGCCGGGACAACGTGGGACCCGATGGAAGAGACCTACGGACTGTTCGACATCCCTGTGGGACTTTTAGGTTTAGTTTCTGTTCTGCTCATACACTCCAACAGATTGATCAAAATACGACTTAGACAGCAGGACTATGGTTTCAGTTTTTTGGTTACAGACGACTGTACTGTATTGTCACAGTTCAATAGTTGTATTCTAGTTTATCTAGTTTATTGTAAGATAAAACATGTCCAGTCCTGCTGCCTATTCAAGTGTTCTCATACTGTTCACCAAACACATACCTGAAGACTTTATTTAGAACATTTTTGGAATAAGTTTGAGGAATTTGGGATTGTAGTCAGTACATTTCGTCCTTTAAAAGATCTAATAGAAATGCTCTGGGCAATAAAACTGGTGGGTCCTGCTGCTATATGCTATATAAATCATATATACAAAATGTATGACACCAGAACACAGTGATGCTGGCACTCTCCATGAAAATCATATTGCTGGTAATTTCACATACAGCTGAAAAGAATGTTGTCCATTTCTCCCCCATTGATAAATGAAGAAACAGAGTACCCTTTTTCCACTGTAAGGAGTTCTAAAAATTGTTTTTTGCATTAGCTCGTGTCCACCATGGAAAAACCATGGAGTCCCCAGCTTCCCTTGAAGTTTTTGATAATAGCTTGCCTTTGCAGTCTAGGAAAAGGCTAAATTTTAATATACCCCAAGGGACTTGTTGTTGGGTCCATGTGAGACCCATGCAAAATATTAGCGGTTCAGGGGTCAGCGTTACAGGTACAAATATGGTCTTTCCTGTGACTTTGCAGGAGTACATTCTTTCATCATTTTCTATCCTAAGAAAGTGAAGGTAAATCTCCCCAAAAGGGAGCATATCTTAAAAAGAAAAAACTATTCTAACTTTTCTTTTCTCCATACACAATAAAGTAATAATCAAAAAAATATTTTAGGCAAAGTTTGGTTTTTACAGAGTATGTAGTTTAAAGTGGTAGTTTTAGTACTTTAACCTCCCTGGCAGTGTTTCTGAGTGTGGCTCGGTGAATTTTCAGTACCAAAAGCGGTAACCAACAGACACACTCAGGGAGTTTTTAAGTCTTACCTGGTCCCAATGTGCCACGGTGTTCTTCAGCAGTGCCCACGGCATCCTCCAGCAGTGCCCTCGGCATCCTCAAGTGATGCCCGGCATCTGCTTCTCCTGGCGATGCCCATCCAGCATCTGCGTCCCCGGCCTGTAAATGTTGGGGACGGGAGGCCAGGGGACGCAGATGCCGGCACAGCGAGCGTGCGGCTGGGGGCTGGGACCGTGCGCCTGGGAGGCCGGACCAGGCAGGAAATTTAAAACAATAAATATTTTTAAATGTACCGCTTTGGTATTTAAAAATACTTAATATTCATTAAGGGAGGTTAATGGTATGAAAATAATTTGCCACATTCTTTAAACTGACCAAGTAAAAAAAAACCCTTTCATGTATCAGGAGTATCTTCCCTTTGCTTTTTGTTTATTTCTTATAGTATTTTATCAGTCTTTGATTTCTAGGCTGCTGTTTTGTTGGAACTTCTGTTTGCTTCTTACAAAGTGAAGTGTATGCTTGATTGGATAACACCTTTCATTTTCTTTCAAATAAGCTTTTTGCATTTTAGCTGTGTGCTTTGGATTATTGTTTTTGATGCGTGATATAAAACAAAGGCATTTTTGTTATGCATAATATTTGTATATAAAATTGAAAGTCCTTCTACTGCAGCAATGATAAGTTGCTCAGTTCTTGGTGCAGTCAGGCTTGTTTAAACTATATTGACTCTACTGTGGTTTAGAGAAAAGGGGTGAAAGAGTCATAGTCTAAAGAATATTTTTTTATGCTACAAATTCATTAATCTTAATTATGTGTATGTTTTAAGGTTATTCATGCAACTGCATTTGTGATACAAATTTACATTTAATTGTGACATGTGCAGCTTGCCGCCAAAGACATTGGTTCCATCACAATAAATAACATAATTGGTAATCTCCAATTCATAAAACTTATGTTGCAACATTATTTAAGGTTCTAATTTATACACTAATCCATCCATCCAGACCCACAGTTGATATTATTTAGGAGACAGAAGGTATCAGACTAGTTCCTGGCTTTACAATGAATGTAATTTGGAAGCCGTACAGCCACTCTTTACCCCCCCCACAACCTGCAAAGTTTCTGTGCTCACATGTGCTCCCTGAAGCTCCAGTTAGTATTTATCTATGTTATAGATCTGGGATCACTCAGCTTTGAACACTCCTAGCCCAGCTCTGTGAATGTCTGCCTGTGGCATGGGGAGAGATGCAAAACAAGCAGAACTTATGATCAGTTGGGCTAGACGACAAAGGAGACATCATGGACCTAACAGATCACAGATATCTCATTAAGTGAACATGTCCCCTCTCCAAAATGCTATTATATCAGGTTTAGTGAAAAAAAGTTTTCAAAACATTGAATTAAAAAATACTGGAAAAAAATCTAATAAATGTTAATGTTAAATGTTATAAAAATGACAAAATTAAAAGTGGTTCCACACATATGAATATAAACTAGTGAGTATGGTACAACTATTTAAATGATGAGCATGCACCACATATTGGGTATCACTGCACATGCTGGAATGAGGAATAATTCTAGAGCTAATAAGTTAACTTTAACCAAATGAACTGTAAATGTTTAAATATTATATTTCTTTGCTGTCATCTTTTAAATCTTACCAACAAATTGCAATAGTATTGTGTTTGTGTGCACTATTTATTTATTTATTTTTTTTACTGAAAATACAAGTATGAAAAGCATGTGTGCAAAACTAAATACTAAAACAAATAAAACTTAAATCGCAGCTGTTGGTATGTTTTGATTTCAAGGGCTGTTTTCAGAAGAAAAAATATATATGTTGGGGATTTTAAATAATATTCAGTATATTCAAACATTTGAAACAAAAAATAAAAAAAATCCCCGTTGGAATACAATTAACACATTCTGAAACCTATTGTAGCTATGACCTACTATAAAAATATAAATATGTATTATATATATAACACTCCTATTGACAATACAATGAATTCTATTTGAATGTCTATGAGTGGACCAAAGATGCAGTTCACATCAACTTTTGTTTTCATTTTTCTAAATTCAATAATAAATTGTATTTCTAATTTCAGTATAAAAATTTGTGCATTAAAGTTGTGAACTTTTTGACTTTTGAATTTTGACTTTTCCCCTACTTCCCCTACTAAATCAACTAAAATTATATTTGTTGGTGATTATTTTTTTTACAGCTTTATTTATTACTTGAGAGACAGACACAGATCCTTGGAGAATGTCATATTTAGCTGATTGTGTGTGCAGACTTACTCCTTCCTGCTGTGCTGTGACAGTTGGTTGATCTTGCAATGCCTGTATCCTTCACCCATGTGTATAGGTTGTAAACGTGTTTATGTTTAAGTCATGAAAGAAATACATTTCCGCTTTGGTTTTAATTTATATAAATATAATTTATATATTTACAACTCGTTGATAGTAGATACCAAGAAAGACCAACAGAATGGTCTCGTATGAAAGACTTTATTGGGACGGTATGCCAGTTTTGAATTTATTTTATTCAGTATATAAACATTTTAGGAAATACTTTTTTTATATAAAGCCATTACAAAAGAAAGGGAAACCCAGGAATAATCTATGCAGGTTTGAGTTGCACTTTTGGGAAGGCAGCAAACACACACAGCTTTCAATGCATCTGTCAGCTCACAGCTACCAATAGGTCTTGCTACTAGGTAAACTGTAAACCAAAGAATTGATGCAATATACCACTGCAAAATCTCAGCACTCTAGGATCCACTAGAGGTCTTATTAGGATTCTGAGAAAATACATAATTAGTCCGTGAGTGGTGGCATATTTGGAACCTGGAAGCCTCTTTTTATAAGGGGATTCTGAGGGATGAGTACAGTGATACAAAGTACACCTTACCCATTCTCAGAAAAGGGTAAATAAAACCTATAAATAAACCCACAACACATTAAATAAAAAGTCAGTATTATCCTTTTTTTAAATTATACCTTTGCAGTTACTGAAATACCCAAATTAAATCCCACAGTGTTTTCGTCCAGCATTGGCTGCTTTCTGATGTTGCCTTCAGTGAATGCAGAAACAGCTGTCTTTGGCTGCCCTCTTCCTGGATAGGTTGGAGGTATGTAAACAATGTGAGCTGTCCTCTAGTAGCGTCAGACAGGATATGGGTGCAAAACGTACAATGTTAGTTAGTATCACAGGCAATGAGCTGTGATGCTGGTCTAAATTTATACCCACCCCACCCAATCAGGGGGTCAGATGAGGGCAGGACGGGCTGGGTCAAGAAGAGAGAGCACCTCCTAAGGAAATTGTGGAACAGGAGGCCATGGGAGGAGCAAGCTGCCAAGAAGCAGCAAGGACATAGAGGGACAGGTACATGCTGACACTTTTATTCAAAAACTTCTAGAAAATATAAATAATGTAATTGACACCCAATTAGGGTTTAGATTTGCTTTGTTTTGAAGTAAGGGTGTAATAACTGTATTGTATGCTAATAGTAAAAACATTTGTAATGAACTGTAGCCTCTCATCTTGCCACCTTTCCATTTTACCCTACCAAAAAATTGTACTGTTTCAATTGGGCATGTGAATCAAATAATATAAAGAGCAACACAATATTTTTTATGAAAATAGAATGCAATGGAAAAAGTCAGCGAACCTCATACAGATGATATACAATACGGTACTAAATGATCTGTAAACTGTGCATTCATTCTTCCGATTTTAAGAGATTATACCATTAGGTATTATTAGTCCTTAAGCAGGCATGGAATATGATAACTCATATTTTCAAACTGACAGCTTTCATAGATTTGATGGTGTAATTACATGATATATTTTCAAGCAATGCTTATTAGGTTTTATGTAAAGCTTCTAAATGTAATATTGCATTATGAATTATATGGCTCATTTTGTTTGTAAACTGTCATCTATCAGTAAACATAATCTAAGAAGTGACTCTGAATAGTGATGCAGTTATTTACAAAGAATTCTGAGAAACAGCATTATGATTCAATTCACAATCATATCATACATAAAGAAAAGGCAGATTCAAAAGGGAAATGCAGAGGTGATACTGTTTGTTGGAAATAGCAGGGCAATGAGTCTCCTCTCAATAACATTTTAACCCTCTGTTAGCAGAAGTTCTTACACTGGATCAAACTCCTTCTTCTCCTCCATTGGATCTACCTACAAAGCAGAAGAACGAATATTATATAGTATATTCAGGTCCAGATAACTCACAAGACAATCTAAACATTTGCCTAGCGGTGTCTTGGGGCCCAGTTGTCTTTCTTCAGCAAATAGCTGAATTTCCCTATTACAATCAGCGTATGTTGCTAGGACTGAAAAAAGTTTTGTTTTTTTGAAAGATGGTCTTTTTAGCAAACAAGACTAAGACTTTTAGAAATCCCTCTTACTTTATGTTACAGCATATCATACCATGTTATCATATATTACCAATATAATCTAACAAGGCGATTAGGCCAAAATGAACTAGCAATGGTCATGTAAGGATCTGATAAGTTAAGATCAGTGTATGTTTGTTAACTATGGGTTTCATAGAATTGAGTACTGACGCTGACATTTTCTGCAAATGCCAGCTTCTTCCTGTCTGACTCTTCCCAGTTAGATGATATGAAAATGGGCACTCCCGGGGGTAAACCGAGCCCTGTGATCTTGCTTCTGGAACTGTTCCTGTTTTGGACCATTCGACACATCAAATAAAGGTAAATGCTAAGTTTTAATGAAGCGGCACTGAGGGTTTTAGGCCTTCCTGACTCTTGTAGCCCCACAAATACTTGTTACACATGGTAAATTTGTGTTTTCGGCTAATAATTGGCACATTTATTTTGCCATGTTTGTGTGCCTCTTTATTTTGCCTTAAATGCTTTAACATGTTCTTGCTCCTAGTAAAAATATCTTGATTATAAAAAAAATCCCTTTTTCTCTAGTTTAGTCTCGTTCTTTAAATAATTCTGTATTTGAAATATTTATAGATGTTGTAAAAGCTGTTTTTTTCTTTTGAGTTACATGTTCAGCAACAAGGTGTCTCTGAACATATTTTGATAGCACTGGTAACTATGCGGCTGTAGAATAAATGTTTTACAGTTCTTCAGACAATAAAGCACTGAAATAGAAGAAGACTTGGAGGTGAACAGAGTTGTTTTACTGTACTAATATTACTGCATTATGTGATTAAGGTACACAGGCAGAGGTGGCTTCTAAGAAGTGGAGACTATTTGCTGAACAGTTGAGGGCAAAAATAAAAATGACTGATTTTGCAATGCAAATGTAATGTAAATGAATTTGCAATACATACTTACTTGCCATTTTTTTAGCAAGATTTATTATTGATTTTAAATGCTGGGCCAGTGCAATATCCTGACATATTTTAAAATGTGTAACTTCATTTGCATGCTTTATTGTGTGCATGGGTTAGACAGCAGTAAAATCAGACATGAGACTTGGCTATTTTGTAGATTCATGGGGCCTCATTTATTTAGGCTCTCCAAGACTGGAAAGGATACACTTTTATCAGTGAAGGAGCTTGGTCCAGCAAACCTAGAAAGAATCTGGTCCAGGATTGAAAACATTTGCTAACAAATAGAAAACAACTTAAATGAAATTCCTTCCAGGTGTACTGGCCAGCTTCACTGATGAAAGTGTATCCTCTCCAGCCTTAGAGAGCCTTAATAAAAAAGACCTATATGCCTATATTTAGAGCTGTTCAGACAAAATAAATGCAAACAACTAGAGAAGCTCAGGTAGTGGATAGCCATGTGCAAAACAAAAAAGCTTGGATGGGGAGTTACTAAGCAGTTAAATGCAATTACCTGAATTGCTTCATAATTTTACTGTAACATGTTTTGATAATTGCATTTTTTGCTATATAAATTCAACTGCTGAACAGTCACATCTCAATCTAACTTATCTTAAGTGTGTTACAAACACACTGCAGAGCAAAGTAACAGTGTCTTTTAAAGTTACAGATAAAAAAAAAGTTGAGTATGATGGAACACGGGGGCTCTACATAAACCTGCACGTTGCCCTGCATCTTTATGTTGACAGAGACTATTTAACCAATTTAAAAGATAAAAATTCACTCGTATGAAGTCTACCAGGAGGCTACCAGTGTCACAGCCCAATAATACAACCAAACCACAGTACAATGGCCATTAACCTTGAAATTGTGGTTTGGGTAACCTTTGAGTATAATCATAAGATGTGATTTATTATTTACTTGATTATCAAATGGCTGTGATTGTGATTAACAAATGAACATATTTCACAATCCTGGAAGAAATACACACTAAAACACAGATATGACTATATATGTCTAGAAAATATATTCTGAGAGTTTTAATAACTTTAAATATTTTGTGCATACTTCTTTTGAAACTCCCTGATATAATAAATCAAATTATTTTAAAATTAGCTTGCCAGAGCACTAAATATATTGTACAGAATGTATTACTCTGATCTGCTGTAATGAATCAAGAAACATTTAACTCCAACACTGTTAAAGGATCTATATCAGCTAAGTAAAATCTTAATGTCATTTGGTATGATCAAGTGCTAATATATATGACTATTAATAATGATCAAAAGCACTAAGAATCCTTAATTAACTATGAAGTGTTGTAAAGTATTGTTAGAAAAAGGAAAGCCTAGTCTTCTTTGTAACTGACATTGGGCCTGATTTATTAAAGCTCTCCAAGGCTGGAGAGAATACACTTTCAGCAGTGAAGCTAGGTGATCAAGCAAACCTGTAATTCATTTTTTCAATGTCATTTGCTATTTGCTAGTAAATGCTTTGAATCCTGGACCAGATCCATCCCAGGTTTGTTGGATCACCCAGCTTCACTGATGAAAGTGTATTCTCTTCAACCTTGAGAGCTTTAATAAATTAGGGCCATTGTGTTACTTGCTTGTCGGTGTTTTTTCTGCCATTGGTGACTTTACGTGTAAGTAGAGGCCACATCTTGAATTAGCTAGAAATATATATACAAGTGAAATAGCTGAAAGAAGAGGCTGGACACTTCTGCAAAAACTTCCTGATCCTTTGTACCAACAAGAAGTGTGTCACTATACTGCCAGTGAAAACAACTTTTATTATGGGTTTTTGTACATTTAATTTCCTTTATCTGAGATCATAGGCACCGTGTTAAAATATTTGCTAGAATGAACAAATAATACTATTTACCAGGCTTTAAAATACAAATTCACAAGGAGCATAAAAGGGCACAAAGACTTGAAACTCCCTTAAGTCTAGAATATTTGCCAGGCTACAAGCAAGTTAAAGACTGCAATCAAAGAGGGTAAATACATTTCAGTAAAAAATACACTAAATAATTAAAAAAAAAAAAAAAAAAAATAACAAAGGTAAACACAGAGTGGGACTAAAATGAAAAAATCTAAAAATTGGTATAATAATGCTGATAGTCTAATTTGAAATGTATTTTATGTTTTTGGAAGCTCTCAATAGGTTGATTGCATTCCCTAACTATACCTTATATTTAAAATTGATATATCAAAATTTGGAGCTCGAAATGAGTTACCTTTATAAGGACCTGTCTTGGGTGTCAGCTCCACCAAAGATGACTCCAGTTTTGGTGAAATTTGTAGGACAGAGCTATTATGAATTACAACTTTTTATATGGATGTTTTTAAGTGCTGTTGTCTTTTGATTGTATGGTATTTTTTAATAAATAATAGTTTATACTATCACTAAGTATTCTCTCCGGAACATAAGTATAACAGATTTGGATCATGTTGAATGGAGCAAGATTGTCCAGTGTCCCAGGAAAAGGAACTATTCCTTATGATTGAAGCACACTTTAACAATTGCTTTATTTGAAAGGTCCATCTAAGTCAATGAGTGCATGCGTATATTGAATACATAATTGATTACTAAAGTGTCAGAAGGATATATGTTGGGGAACTGTTTTTCATTTATGTATTTCATTTGAATTGTAGACTATAAGCATTATTAGACTAGTTTGTAGATTTTAGATTGTTTTAATAGCTTAAATGAACAATTAAATATACTATATGCCTATTTTTTTATATATATTTTAAATAGCAGAAAAACACAAAGTAAAAACCACAAATGAAACCATTGTATTTTTAAAAATATGATATTGTTTGTGAATATTTGTTTAACTCTTGCTGTGGAATACAATCCAAAGCAACCAAAATAATGTCTGTGAAGTCTACTTTTGTCTATAATTCTTAGAAAACAAGTTCGCAGAGGGGCAGCAATGTTCTATTGAATATCATAATTCTTGGCATAATTGAGAGCAGAAGTATTCCAATTGAACATAATATAGTCATTTTCCAAGAAAACTTGTAACTTAAAGAGAAGCGCATTAAACTAAAAAAAATGAGCATAATGCATTTCCGTTACTTTTTATGATTTTTTTCCTTTTCTTTAAACTCTAACACAAGGTATTCAGCTGGCTTTTCAAGGACATACTCCAAATCTAAATTGCACAAGGGCAAGACAAAATGATGTGTTCCACGAACAAAACATAATTTTTTTCACATTGCATCATTTCAGTGGAACATGTCAGCTATTTTTAGCCTTGACTATACTGCATTTATTAAATATGTACCCTCTATCCACAAGGGACCAATAAAAAGAAATTGCTTGGTTAACAATTCCATATTTCTGTTTATTAGCTGCTTTCTTCAATTTTACCAGCTATAGATGGGCATGTATTGTACTCAACATTGAAAAGTTTTAAAAGATTCCCACCAGAAATGTTTTTGTAACATTCCATGGAAAAGAAGAAGACAAAAAGTACTTACCTCACTGGCAGGAGGTGACTCTTATCTTCACTCCTTTCAAGGAGTATGGTCTCCAAAGGATTTATTTTATGAGCTTTTGGTAGTGCCAGATGCCAAGTCCCCAACTGTGTGCTCTGGTTTTACCCACCAGCCACTATAGAAGTCATTTAGTGGGTAGAACCAGAGCATGCAACAGGCATCTGACTAGACCAAGACTGTGGAGAATATTCTTCCATTGGTGGAATTCCATTTCTCTTGGTGAGAGGAGTTATTGCTTGCTAGGGAGGTATTATTTATCCTTTTTCAAAGTTGCATTAAAAAATGTTGCATATTACTACTGTTACTACTCTTTCAGTAGTTGCAGGTTCACAAACTCTAAAGAGTTTTATTAAAAAAAACAAAAAAACACATGACAAATAGAAAGGCTAATATTAATCAAAATAGTTTTTACTTAGAAAACAATTGCTCATAGATATATTTTATTGGAACTATAATTTATCTAGCACACAGGGCAGTTAAATTGTAAAATATATTTGCTACTTTCTTTGAAATACACAAGTGTACTTACCTTGAAATCATGTGACCTGCATAAAACAATTGGAAGGGGTGTTGCTATTGCTTTGCCCCCCCCCCCCCAAAAAAAAAAATATTATGGATTGAACATTGTTTCAACACATTAATTAATAATTTGGTAAAGGCATAAAGAATTCTGGCACAACAAGTTTGTGTTCACTTTAAATACCCAGTAAGATCATAACTTCTCTTTTTTGCATTATTGGAAGCAAACTAAATATTAAGTATTAATTAAGTAAATAGCCACAATGAATATGTGTGCATTTAGAATTCGGTTGGATAGTAGAACTCCAAATATATGCATCCATTTTTTCGAAAGCACATAAAACCAGTTGGCTAGAAATAGACAAGTTTATAAGTTTATCTCATAATAAGGGTAAAGCAAGGATGTGATTGATATTATTTGTAATATGGAATAAAGGATTTTTTTTCCCCTCAGAAGTAAAGATCAATTAGATTCCAATATCATTTTCTCACATTTTATCCATTCTATGGCCAACTTTATATAAATGCAAAAAAACATTAAATGATAGTAGTTTTTTTTTAGATTTATTATTTCTTTTTATTTCTAGATCATGGCCAGATTTGCATTCATGGTGAATATAAATGTATTTGGTGAATATAAATATATAATACTATTTTCTCAGATGCAGAGAGAATATACCAGAAATATATGGTATAAATAACGATCTTATACACCACTTATCTGATTACCAATCCAATTTTAGGTTCAAGATATGTTAAAGCCCAATTGCAGTCTCACACTTTTTTTTCTATTTACATAAAGTAAAATATGATTATGAAGTGATTTTCACTTTGCAATGCTTTAAAATATGTTGTTCTAATGAGCACTGATTACACTAGTAATCAGTGCTTTGGTGTTGCAGAATGGAACAGCAGCTGCCCTCCTCATCACAAACATCCTTATGCAAACTTGTACTGAAAAGTAAGGGAGGTGAAAGAAGTTTTAATAAATGAAAGGATTATTTTCTAGCGCATGATTGGTTGTTTAAAGTGAAGACAAGTTACCATATTTCCTAACATACACTTTGCTATGTAAACATTTAGTGAACAGCCTCTTTCTTTTCAGTAAATCTACTCTAGATATAATCTGGGAGAATGTCATTTTTTAACTGGACAATGCTGTTCATCATAAAATAAGCAAACAGCACCAGATTGTGATTCTATGACATTACCAGGACCTAATTTTACAGGTTAATAAAATAGTTAATATTTTGGGGGTTTAGTGCAATTTGTAATACTATTTTGATGCTGTGAGGGGTTTAATGAAACACACTGAATACAGGTCATTGTTTGCTTGCTTCAGACAACTAATCACATGTAATTAGAGTTGGAAATTCTTCTTCACATGATTGGATGATTGACATAAAGACAGCTTCACTGAGCTAAATAACACATGTTCCTCTTTATTAAATCAACCACAGTATGTAAAGGATGGACATAAGTGCTGCAAATTAAACTCCATTTGGTTTATTAGTTGAATAAAATAGGGAACATGAATTTCTATTCTAAAGAAGCTTAGTAACTGTGTAGTTGATTTTAGATACAATTAGTTCAGAGTGCCTCATTTGCATTTTATACTGCAACACAAAGACATCTGAGGGTAAAGTTTAGCTGGGTATGTAATACATTTTTATATGGTTGTTTAATACTTTTCTTGACTTTAAATCTCTAACTCTAGGAATGTAGGTCTTTTTAAAGGTATTCCTGAATAGTTATAGTATATACCCACTTTGTATGCACCAAAATCTTTTGGAAACTCATATAATACTACAGTACAATGGAAACCATCAATATAAATAAAAATTGACATTAACGTAGATGGATAGGATACACCAATCCAACTGTTAATTATGTCCCTTTTGTTAGAAAGCTGTCTTTTCTGTTACGTGACTCCAAACTTTACTTCCAAGCCACTTTAATGCTGATGAGTGTAAACTATGTGCCAAGCCAACAATGCCTAGAACTGATGCCCAGAATTGGCCTTACCTTAGAATAGAAGCTGCAGATCAGAGGGCCGACAATGGTGTTGCAAATTTATATATTTGCTGGACCTGCACATGAAAAAAAAGGATGCACAGCAGCACTGTATTATACTTTCAAGTGTTACCACTCTGCCAGCAGAGTATCCAACAGCCTGGAGCATCCTCAGCCTCCCTTTAGCTGTGCAAAGATGCACCTCTTTCTAAGCATCCCCTGCACTTTCTCTGAGGCTGTTCACAGCTGAAGGGGATTTCAGGGAAAGAGCAACAGCCAATGAGCAGAGTAGTTCATGGTTCCAAGTTTGTCCTGCTACTGGCTGCTAGCCTTATTTGTATTCTCCGGATTCCAGGCTCTGGTTGCTGGTTCCTCAGCCTTGTTACTTGTGAGTTGCTCAGTCACACTCTGCCATTTCATGCCCTTTTGGATTCCTGACCTGTGCTTGTACCTGTATTACCTGTCCCTAGATTATGCTTGTCTGCCATCTGCCCTGACCTGTGCTTGTACCTGTATTACCCTTGTCTGCTTCCTGCCCTGTCCATCAGTCCACCTGGACCTCCTGCTGTCACCCAACTGAGTACCTGACCTGCGCTGTTCCTACACCGCAACTAAGCAGTCTGGTGGCCATTAGGGTCACCGGTCCATCATCCGTTGTGGAGAGCTCTGGTGAAGACCGAGAGACACTTAGACTCTGTGCCCTAGGTAATCCCGCGTCACCTGCTGGGGGGTGCTGCTCTAACAAAAGAGATGGAAAGATGTATTAAACCTGGTAAATATATTTTTAAAGCATTAAGTGTATCTTGTATCTAGAAAATTATTAATTTAACCTGGGGATAAGGAATAAAGGATTTATTATGAAGTACCTTAGCTGGGTCTTATGAAAAATGTTGATGGAAACACTGAATTGCTAGACTTGCAAGCTCAAATAAATTTTTATTTTTTTAGCAATTAGGTATGGCCATCTATGATTACCAAAACTACTATTACAGCCCAAATTTGCTTACTGTTTGCATGGGCTGTCTATAAAATATGGACATTTGGCCACACCAACCTAAACCAACTTTTTGCAGTCGTCGGCACTGCAGTACTTTAACTTGAAAGGGAAAGGCAATACTTGGGGTCAGTCAGAAATTCTACATGCACAAGTGCGGATAAGAAATATACTGTCGGGGAGAGACCAGAGAAAAGACCTCATCAGTCCATTTCTGCTCTTGCATTGTCAGGGTCAGGGTGGTAATCCAACTTTATTGTCAAATTCCAGAATCTTTTTGCAGGTAACACAATGCCTATGCATGTATTTACACTGTGTATTAACTTTTTGCCTGTTATTTAACTTTAAAATAATGTTTGGTTTACCATAATCCTAGTTGATCTTGAACTTCATTTTAAAACCAGATGTAAAACAGCGTGCGTCGATTAAAGAATAATAAAACAGCAAGTATTATTTGAATAGTTTAATAGCTTTGGAATATATACCTCTATATATATACATGTTTGATGAAAATAATTCACACTCCTATTCTGATGTGTAAAGGCTGCATTTCTTTGACCTTGAATGCTTGATGAATTGGATGAACACACTGAGAACAGTGAAGCAGTCAATAAACAAAAATGATATTATATTCTAAAATGATATTAGCCTGTGCAAATAAGAGTTCATGGAAATGAAAGATTTACTGAATGGAAGTGAAATAAAATACTTTAGAAAGACTAAGTTTCTTCAGTTTACTCTGTACAAACATTTGGATATGAAGGTGAATAGGTTTAGCAATCTGGTAATGGGCTTTTTAATTTTTACTGACTTTTTAATATAAAAAAGCATTTTTTAAAGACTACAGGATTTTAATGTTTTATTACATCTGTCCTGTTCAAAATTACACATACAGACAGACCTTTATTCAGCTTTGATGAGGGATCTTTCTGATTTTTTTTATTGAAGATATAATGCCAAACCTGTTCCTACGGTAAACAAGGACATTTTTCCAGTATGTTGGAAATAGAAAGTTCCCCTTATATTACAAAAAGTATAAGAATTTTTAACTTGAACTACGGGGGATTAAAAGGAAAAGATAGAAATGAAAAAGTAGTGCAATTTCACATTTTTAAACCCTGTGCAAAAAAAAAACCTGAAACTATATGACTAAGAAACAGAAGCTCAGGGCTTTATTATGGGAGTAAGTGTTACAGTCCTTTTATTGGTTTTAAACTATCTGTTTTTAAATATATGGAGCCCAGACATTCATTAGCTTCTGGAGCAAGCTGGGCTTTGATATGCAAAAAGAAACAACTGCAGAGTTTTTCTTGGTTTTTAAACAGTTAGAACATGTTGCAGAACTGCTCAGCTCTTAAGATCACCCCCAACCTCAGCTGTGTTTAGCAAAAGATTTCTTCTGCAAGACATGCAAATTGCCCCTTCCCCCCCATCAAGCCTTCGTCCTTCACAGGAGGGAGCAGGGAAACCCCATTCGTATCTAGGAGTCGTCCGTAGGTCGGATGTCCTTAACTTGAGGACTACATATATATATGTGATGACTTGTTTGTTAAATTTCCTTTTGTTGTTCAGTTTACTTTACATGGGTGGAATATAACCCCCTAATGAGTGTGGGCAGTAGGCATTTTTTTTAAAACTGAGCTTATATAAGAGATGGGTGGAAGATATTTTGTGGGTTATTTTGTATGGCACAGTTAGTGTATACTTAGTGCACACTATATTTCAGAGATGGATGCAGGCTCAGGAGAGTTCCTTTTAAAATGGAAATAAATGTATGTTAAGATAGAATAATCACCTGGTTATAAACTTACATATATACACAAGGCCTTCATCTAAAAGTCTCTAAACAACTAGTATGATGTTTCTACAAATATAAAAAATTCTTTAGAAAACATCCAGCAACTTCGGGCCAGAGGAGCTGGACCAGCTGGATTTTCAAAAATTCCGGATATTTGAAAGTTATACTTACCTCCACACACAGACCAGCCTTCCTCTCGCAGAACCCGCGGACATCTAGCACAGTTCCAGGGATCAGGCAACAGAGACGTCTCAATGTGTATTTAGTGTAGTAAGCAAGACCTAACTGTTTCTGCAGAACAGTGCCATCAAAACATCAGTGGCCAGAACAGTGTACTGCAGTCACTGTATTGAAAATGCAATCTGAAATTTATGCCTGAAAACTGAAGGAAACGGATTATCGATGGTCGAAATTTTAATTGTCAACTGCATGTAATATTTATATATATATATATATATATCAATCTTTAATAAATATATTATTCTGCTATAAACCATAACATTATGAATTTAGTGTCCTTAAGAGTTGACGAAAAAAGAAGAAATTCAGGCAGACAGCTAAATAAACAGTTAACATGCCACCAACAAATTGAAAGTATAATGCATTCATCAGACAATTCTCACATTTATATTAAAGGTGGGAAAGATCAGGGAATTTTTACAATATTATTTTTACCATGATAATCACATTTTTGTGAATGCAGAAATTTTCATGGAAATTAGACCATTTTTTTTTTACCAATTTGCCTATTGAGTTATTTGAGCTTTAATTCATGAGACTTTTCCATAAACTAAAATTAAAATATAGGCAGATGTACGTTACAGTTAGTCAGGGGCAGCTTTAAAGGCATTTTCCCATCACACACATTATTTCATTTGAAACCTATTTGCAGTAAACAGTGTAGATATATTGTGTCTGATTTATTAAAGCTCTCCAATACTTGAGAAGATAGATTATGAAGGGACAACCTGGCTGATCCAGTAAACCTGAAATGTGTCTGGTCCAGGATTGAAAAAAAATTGGTCATCTAATACAAAATAATTTTAGGAACTCTATTTCAGAATTTCTGGATTACCCAGGATATCTCATGATTTATAAAATCATTTCAAGACTGGAGAAGATAGATTATGATGGGAGAACCTGGGTGATCCAGTAAACCTGGTCCAGGATTTAAAAAAAAATTGCCAATTAATATCAAATGTTTTTTTAAAACTTTATTTCAGGTTTGCTGGATCACCCAGGGTCTACAATAATAGTCTTTCTTCTCCAGTCTTGGAAAGCTTTAAAAATCAGGACTAATGTGTCTATTGATCCTCCTCCTGGCACCCAGAGAGACTACAAATAAATTTAGCAGAATAAAAATAAGGGCTATTGTTATGGCGCTTCTTATGTACATGGTGACAGTGGTAACCTATTACTAGATTCAGGTCGGAGGTATATATACACTAACATAATAGTAACCCAGTGTAACTGAAAGTGCTGAAACTAAGACCTAAAGCCTAAGATCCAAATCTTCACTTTTCCAACATGGAAGGAGGAGTGGTTGTGGCATGTTTGTGGAATTTTTGTTTCTCTAATGGAATGACCATAATGGCACACAGAGCCTATAGCATATTTATGATTGGAAAATATGGTTTATAAGATAACTTTATCTTAAAAGTGTTTTTTTTGTATCTTTTATGTGGGTTACCATGAACTATCTTTATTACCGTAGTATTCAATGTATGTGCAAAAATGTCAGCTGAAACGTATTTGCCTTTGAAACTCATGCTGAGCTTTTATTGCCATGAAGCACAACAGGGGTGCGCCCAAATTGATGCAATCAGTATACTAGTTTATACAATAAAGGCTACATAACTATTGCTTATCCTGTTTTGTTAAGGTAATGTTCTTAAAACGATCTGTTGTAATATGCAGCAAGCTATATGTTTCCTAAACTAACCTCCCTATCTCTGTTCTGACAATTGTGTTGAAAAAGCAATACAAACATAAAGAGTGATCAATAAGGTGCAACCTGTGCTTGTGAATACAACATTGTGACAAAAAATATTTAATGAACTAAATAAAATTAATAGGTACAACAAATATATAAATAGTAGTCTATAGTGATTTATAAATCATAATCAGCCCATCAGATAAATACAAATGCAATAAGGAATGAAAAAACACGTGATTAAAAGAAAACCTCAAAAGAATAAATACTGCAAAATCAACTTAAAGTCTCAAGTTTAAAGGTTTCAATCTATAAATCTTTTTCTTGTAAACAATTTCGTGCCAGCCCTCTTCAATTTAGGAACATGATCAATACCCATACACGGATATTGTAACTGTACAGCTGATTATACTCCTTAAATACAGTGTTAATATGCAGGAAAATATCTTTTTTCCCTATAGATTAAAATATACTTTGTTGCTAAACATAATTAATTGCATACCATCACCACTTTAATAAAAGCCAGAAAGACATTTTAGAATATAAAACTTTGGCATGTAAAATGCCCATGAATTTTACCCGAATATCCTTTGTACAGTTGAATAAACTAATTTCTCTTTCTAATATTATAACACTAAACACAAGATAGACCGGAAAATGAACCTGTTTTTAGGAACCCAATACTATTGGAAAAATACCCCTTTTGGAAAGTTAAGTACTACAAAGACAATACAAAATCAAAATGCGAAGCTTCGGGTAATATACTTCAATCACTGAATTTAAGTTGTATGTAAATCCAAAATGTGTCTCATTAGGGAGATTTTCTTGTGACTTTTTTAACTGTTACTGAAAGTTAATAAAAATGTTTAATTTTCTGTTGCCTCAAGAACAGGAGTTGAGGGAAAAACTTCCTATTTGAACTTTTTCTTCTGACAACTGTTGTAGAAAAATTCACTAACTTCTGTTTTATATACAGGATAGCAAGTAGGGTGTTATCTTCTTAATGGCATATAGATTAAAAAACTAGGAGTGATCTTAACCATATAAAAGAAAAGTTTGGTCTTTTTAGCCATGCGGTATACACACAGTATGCACTTTGCACACAAACATATACACAGCCCTGCAGTTAAAAAAAGAAACAGACACAATCTGCACTATAATCAAAATCTGCACATGGCACACAAACTTCCCAGACCCTTTGACAAGACCCATTTCATAGGATACAAAATTGATAGTCTCCTCCAAAATTCCCCCAATCTGCTAAAGCATACCACTGAAGCAAATGCAATCTATTTTGTCTATTATTGTCGTTATTGATTGAAAGGGACACACTTCAACATTAGTTTAACCCCACCAATAGTGTCTTATACCATTGAAGTTAGCCTTTCCGGAATCAGGCTGAAGATCAAAAAATATGATTTGCAGTAAAAATAGGGACATAGGGGCTGCTATTTTGAACTTTAAGGAATGTGTAAGGCCCTGGCCCTGCTTCAGTGCTCATCTCAGGGTTTGTGTCTGAGGATGCACCGAAAGAGGACCATGAGGCCACAGAAACAGTGCAGTACAAAGGACTCCATGAGAGGCAAGTCCAGAATAGAGAGACAGGGGTAATACACAGGTAATCATCCCTCCATGCCATAACCTATCCAAGAGTAGAGACAAAGCAAAGCCAGGGTTACAGGCAAAGGTCCATCCAGGCAGCATACAATCTAAGAGTCAGAAACAGCCAGGGCCATCAACACTAAATCCAAAAGATAAACATACCAGCAGCGGGTCAGCCTAACTTAACGCTACAACAGGCAACTGGGTACTGTGAGCGGAAAGGCTATAAAGTCCTAACAGCCAATGGCAGGTAAGAATAAAGCCAGGAACTAACCTGCTCCTAAAATCCTCTTTACCTGTGCACAGCCTCAGATTATGGGTTGAGGATGCTGAGAAGGTATATCTTAGGCTGCACGGCTAAAGGGAAGCAGGATATGCTGTATTTCCTTGTTCTTATTGCTGCTGCAAGTGACATTGTTGGACACAATAAACCATTTGTGATACTGCAGTGGCGAATAGCACAAGAATCACTGATTAGATAAGCGTCTACTAACAAAATGCTTGTTACATGCCCACAAAAGTGTTGGTATTGCTTTTAGAAAAAAAAAACTGAAGAAACTGGAATTTCTTTATTTTCAGTTCACATACGTATCAAAATGAGAGTACTTCATTGTCTCTAGTTTTCAAAACACAGGGATTTTTTTAGTTTTTCCTAACACATTTTTATAGTGAAAGCAGCCATTAGACTTTTCTCGCTTTGCCCTGTAGAAATGTTTTTTCCATTTTTTCCATGTAGGAAATAACATTTGAAAATTAAAATGACCTTTTGTTCATGAAGGCATCTTAACCATTAAGACATATCTTATGGAATTTGCTCATTTAATACAGAGCAGCTAAGAAAAGTACGCCCTTCACACCAGTAATTGAAAGAGCATTGGCAAAGCAGAGGTCTGAAATTGCTGTAGCTTAAAACGTCCTGTACTGTCACTTTTTAAATAATGGCTTTGGAAGGAATATTGTTATTTTATCTAGAAAGCTTTGACGTAGACATAATGCAGAACTAATTTAAAATGGGATATAAATTGCTTCCCTCGAACATGTCATTTTTAAGATGTTTAATGTTTGTAAAAAATAACCTTAGTTGGCCCACTTTTATTAATTAAATGTGAATGATGAAAGCATTTTATAATTGCATTTTTTAATGTACCTTTTTTCTACAATAGGGACATTTCATCAGACAAAAGTGTTTATACACACAAAGAAGTGACAAGCTTTATTTTATGTGTTAGGTTTTATGCATTGCATGGCCCCTAAATACTGGCCAAGTAAACTGCTGCTCTGCTGCTGTGTTTGAAATAAAACTTAGCCAAGATTCACACTACTGGTATGTTCTTCATGTTCCCAATCACATTTTCTGGAAATAAGCGGGGGTGGGGCCATGAAGAGTGCTGAAAAGTAATAGGGTCATCACATAGACATATGAGTTATTTTAAGTATAATTGCCCCTATTAAAATTAACCAATGTAGACATCATTGAGGTGTAGTATTTTTATACATTGAATCGATACAGCTAAATACCCATGTGTGGCCTGTCTTATATAGTAAGTAGTTCCTCCTGTGCAGCCACTTTTTTTTAATTTACCTTTGGTGGTTTGCACAGCCAAAAAGGGGGCATTATTGCTTACAGTTTTATAGGAGCAGAAAAAAGCAGATCAAGCCAGCCATCTATTTAATTTGCTTGATCCTACTGTCAACACATATGTTGAAGGTGAAACCTGGACTGCTGCTCGTGTTTCCAATCTCATTCTCTGTGGTTGTGCTAGCTGTATGTTGAAATAGGTTTAGTTATTTTTAAACCAATATGCAGTATTAAATAGTGTTTTGATATCTACCTGCAAATCAGCTAGAACTAATAACAGTTTCTTCTCCTCATAAATCAGTATTACAATACAAATTGGTATTTTATCTCCCTCTGAAATGGATTCTTTTCTCCTTATCTCTTAAGCTAGCTTTATAGAAGGTCAAATTATTGATACAAGACATATAGAGAGAGGTATTTACACTGATAAGGTATTCTTTTTGTGAATTATCCAACATGATATTGCTGGAAAAAAAGAAAAAAAGAAAAGTAAAGCATTTAACAAACTATGAGGTACATTTTTTAAACAATTTGCATAGAGATTCAAATATGCTTGTTATATCATTGATCATTGAGATGGGTAAGATTGGTAACTATATACTTGGAAGGAATTAGGTAGACATGGGTGAATGTAAAACTACATGGGATTTATTATCAGAGTGTCATTCTCACTTCATCCACTGGATGATGCCATAGCAATTTAAAGTGTACTAGCTGTCCATCTCAATTAGACATGTAAACAGTATATCACAATAAAGCAAAGGAAAACTAACAGACTAGGAAATTAATGAAAATATACATAGCACCATGTAGTGAAATTAACTGTTAGGTACATTATTCCATCTCATTTTGTGCTGTATGACCAAAAAAAACACTTTTGTGTTTACTGCAAAAAGTTCCACTTTTAAAATTTCCATATCAGACAGGCCATTATTAGAGAAAGGGAAAGGCAATGTCCTTTCTGCAAAAAGCATTCCTACCTGTCAGATTGCTCCAGGGAACTGTCAGAAACATGGAGCATGCGTAATTCATCATTGATTGCAAGGATATCTGGTAAACCCAGCTTCCATCATTCTGGTCTAGCCAATTAAGATGGCCAAAGATCATATCCAAGAAGGGAAGAAGGGAGAAGATAGGACGCCCTGCAAAGGAATGAGGATAGGTGAGTATACCAGGGTTTATTTGGCTTCTAAACTGCCTAGGTTTAGAAACAATGCTTGGCAAACCCAAGTTACAACAGGACCCCACTAAGCCTAATGGGCTGACATTTTCAAGGCTAACTAGTATCACAAAAAGCATTGAGTGCCCAGTACTGCCATAGGTGACAGATACCACTGCAAAAAAGTTTCTAAAAAACGTGAAGAATTGCCTTTTCATGTGGCTTAAATGATAAAATCACAAATGCATAAAATCTTTAAACAACATGCTTGTGGGAAGGTGTAAAGCTGTATATGGTGTTCGTTTCTAATGGTTTTATTGAATTATAAATAGAAAAATTATGGTCCCCCCTAAATACATGGGACAATACATGGGGCTTCCTAATTCCATAAAAAGCCCATCATCACATTCCCACATTCTTTTGAGGGGGCAGGTGTGAGAAAGAGGCCCAAAGTTGAGGAAAAGTTTGCAACTTGGCCTAGTAAAGGAAGTGGCAAGCTTTATGTACCTTCTTTTACGGCCTACTCAGATATGCTTGGATAAGGGTCTGGTTTGGATATTAAGGGAACCCCAATTTTTTTATTTGTAAAAGAAGCAACAACAATTATTTAAAAAAAAAACAATTTAAAAATGATTTAGATTTACCTTAATCAAGTAATATCGCCAGAAATCTGCCACTGACAATATTTGGCCATTGACATCACCCAGAATACCCAGTGCTTGTTTTAAACCCTACTGCTGATGGTCCAGCAGCAGTATGCTCTGTGCATTGTGGTTTTAAGCTGACATATTATTGACAGTTGCAAAAAACTTCTAAGACTTGAGATTCAATTTGAACCCAGGTTAAGCCCAAACCTAAACTTTACCTCGGTATTAAAGATAACTAGCAGATTAATATGGCTTGAAAAATCAATTTTTTTACAGGGTTAAGCCCCTTGATTCTGGTGCTAATCACTCTGTTTTTTCAGTACTTTCTCCAAAAAGATGGTGGTAGCTAGGTGAGCACCTATATGATAAATTAGACTAACTTTTCTACTGGTCCAGCCTGAAGAGTAAGTGATCTTTGTGTAAAAGTTTATGAGTTCATTTGGGTGGTAATTGCAAAAATGTACAACTAATAACAAAATGTCAGTTGAGAGGAGTATAGATTGGCACATCCCAAATTCAAGTTAAACAAGTAGATTTAAAATCCCAAATTCAAGTAATACCAACAAAGCTGGTATCCAGGATTCACGTCATACCATCAAACTCATATATATACCTAAATGCCATTTACTTCAATTCCACTATTGATGGGTAATTGTAGCTAAACAATAATACCTATCGCAACCCTCTCAAACATCGATATGAATGCAAGATTTTTCTTGATATTTCAGAACTTGCAGAAAGGGAGGAACAAGGGGTGAGTGGGAAGGGAAATATACAAAGTACTTTTTAATTTAATGTAACTTTCCAAATGTAGCTTTAAGAATTTGGTACTTGGTCTACAATTAACTCATAGCTGTCAAATCAGAGCATATAACAAATCATGACAGTTCATAATAATGTCTTTTACTTCAATCTCTTATAATAAATTGAAATATAAGCCAAGTAAACTAATTACTTTTTTCTGAAACTATCCTATCTCATCATATCATGATGCACTTTATCTTCTTGTAATTTTTTTATTAAAAATGTCCCGGCCTTGCATTAGAATTTACTACTTGAAGTGAATTTATAATGAGTTTAACATATTTCCCTCATTTAATATAGATCTTTTTGTAAGTATATTTCCTAATTTTTAAGTCAAGTAAAAATATAATATTGTATATGAATAGTTTTTTTTTTGTTATATATAACCTGCTGCAAAAAAAAACATAGGGCTGCATTTCAACTGTTTCCTATTTATTTTTACTTAATGAAAAGCTATCTGTTTAGAGAGCTTGTTAGCTTAGGTTAAAAATTACACACATGTATACTGAAATCAAATAAATGAAATCAGTAAGATTTCTTACTTCTCCTTCTTACCCTCCCTGCTTCCTAACTGCTTCATCTAACCACACATATTTGGAAAACCCATAGGGCTCTGTAAATCCCCTGTCATGTGTTAAATATGTCTATGTAAAATAAACATTATTCCAAATTATGCTCAACAAGATGCCTGAAAATCTTCTTGTAGTACTTCCTTTGCTGTTTCCTCATCACTGGGTAGAATGTCATGGCTTGGTCAGCTCTGTCGACACCTCCCATGGTGTTGTTGTAGTAAATCACCACCTGTGGCTTTATCACTTCTTTCCCATGTTTTGTGCGTACCAGAACGGTGAAGGCATCATGGACAGTACTCATCAGGCACATATCTTTCTTGTCACGCCATCTCAGGGCCATCATCTTGCCTTTCTGCCAGGCAACAATTTCTCCTGTCTTCAGCTTCCCTTTTGTAAACAGTGATGGCAGTTTGCGCCGGTTAGCCCTAAAGGTGTAGAAGTTGTCAGTTGTGACACAATAGCCCTGACCTAGCAATGGCTCAATGAGGGATAGCACTGAAGATGTGGCCAATCCATAATGGCTGTATCCGGGGTTGAACTGTGTCCCTTTTCCAGTGTACAGTACCCTATTCCAGATGTAGCCAGATGAGGATTCGCACAGCATATAGGTCTTCACACCAAATCGTGCCCTCTTTGACGGAAGGTACTGCACCCAGCTGAGCATCCCCTTGTAAGCCATTAGACGTTCGTCAATGCTGACATCTCTTTCTGGCACATAGGTTTGCTGGAAATTTTGTAAAATCATCTGAGACACTTCCCAAATTTTCTCGAGTTTTTTCCCGAGTTTTGGTGCAGGATGGGTAGTCTCATCAAATTCTTCATTGTTTGCCAAGTGCAGGTACTTCATGATGAGGGAAAAGCGGTATTCTGGCATGACTGTGCCAAAGAATGGAGTGGCAATCATTTTGTTCCTGGACCAGTATCACTTCTGCACAGGTTTGCCCACAACTCCCTGCAGGATCACCAAGCCCAAAAACCAAAAGCCAAATGTCATCCTTGGTCACAGGTTCCCACTTTCTGCTTCTTGCAAACCTCAGGTGTGGAGCACATTGTTGTTGTCCAGCGTACCTGCATAAAACAAAATAAAAAATGTATTTTAGGATATGTGCTAGTGTGAAGGTAATATGTTAGCAAACAAAGAGCAGCATATATGTTTGCATAAATAAAAAAAAAGCAAAACATTTCAAAAAGTTAGCAAACAGAGCAGCATACATGTTGGCATAAAAAAATGTAGCAAAAAAATTTAAAAAGTTAGCAAACACAGAGCAGTTTACATTTGCATAAAAAAATTTTGCAAAAAAATTAAAAAAAGTTAGCAAACACAAGGGCGGCTTACCTGTTTGTCTCCGCAACAATTTTTTCGATAACTTCATCAGTCAAAAACAACTTCAGGTATGCTAGGGGTCGTTGCATTCAGCCTCAATTTTCATCCCAGGTGCGCTGGTGAATGGAAATCTTGGCGGTGCTGCCTGGTCCGCATCAAGGTCAATAGGACACCATGTGCGCACAGCACTGACCTCAGGTCCAGGTCAGTTCACTCTCGCTGTCCGATGACAAATTTCCTGGTGAATCACTATCGCTCGATTCCACAAAGGACTCCAAATCGCTATCACTGCGTTCGAATTCCTCCAAATCAGCCCTTGCGCCAGCGAGATGCCTTTTGGATGCCATGTGGTCTCCAGCAATCAGTCAGGAACAATCATGGTCAAAGACAAAGTAATGAAATGATACATTCAGGAAGTGATCTAAAAGTCATCAAAAGGTCAGATCAAGGTCAGGGCTAATAGCGGGCAAAATGTAAATCAGGGCACTGGGCAATGATGCTTGGTGCACTACAATATGTACTTGTACTTTATGTTTTGATGTGTTTTTTACTGTAAAAAAAATTTAAAGCAGATTACATAGTAATCTGCTTTTAAATTTTCCACCCCCAGAATTCTTCACTCCATCGCATCACTCGGAAGATGTCACACATCTTGCCGGGTGATGCGGTGGGGATGTCCCTGCCCTGCTCACTCTCCTGCTCGCATCTCCCGGAGGCTGATCTCCGGGTGATACGAGCAGAAGACCAGCTGCAGTAGATTCAGGGGGTGCTGCCAGTGGGAAATCTCCGCTGGCATCACCCCCTGGATTTACTATTGGTGATCGCATCTAACTGCAGATACGTGCAGCGGGCCACGCCCCCCGACAGTGAAACGCCCCGCCATCACAGCGGGAATGTGCAATCGCCGCTGGAGCGTGGGGCTAAGGTAAGGGGGACCCCCAAAGTTACCCTGAGTATGACTCGGGTTTACTGCTTTTTGCATTATTTTCCCACCCCGAGTCACACTCGGGATTACCGCTAGGGGGGATAATACACTTCAAGGTTAAACCTAACTTAACAGCTAGCCTTCAGTAAACATTCGTTTTAGTTGCATACATTTGCAAATATATTGGGAAGTCCCACTGCCCTATAAAGGCTCCTCTGGGAAGTGTGCCCCATGAAATCTCCATCTAAGAACGTATATAGCACTTAAATGCAGGTAAATAAAGCATATCATGTTTAAAATAATTCATTATTATTAATTAGGAAAACAAATCATTAAAATTGAAGGTGTCAACCCATCCAATCATGTGAAAGGCAAAATCATGTTTTTTTGTTTTTTTAATTATCCTACCCAAAAATAAATACAGTTTTACCCTATTTTGTTATCAAGTAAACATTCAGTTTGCAGAATAAACATTCCTTACTTCCTTCGTAAATCATTTCCAGTGTGTTTAAGAATTAGGATGAACCCAAATTTAAGGAACTCTGGGAATCCTTTCATTCACATGAAGGGCATTGGAGTCCATGGGTAAAGTGGTGGCTTTTAAGGATTCAATGGGTTTTACATGCTAATAAAGTTAGAGCAGTATCTTTCAACTATCCTGGGCTAGTTCTTCGGCCAATAAGCAACCCCTTTGCAATCTGAAAATACAATGCTAGATATTGAAGATAAAAGAGAAGGCTTACTCCGAGCCCTATGCCATGCCTCAGCTCATGAACAAAATAATGTGATTGCCATGTAAAAGCCGATATGGAGATAACATGGCTTAGTGTATCAACAAATACTGTTACTTATGAACTAAAGCATTTTTCAAGAATTTCATGCAAATCTTCTCACTATCTAATCCTTTGGTATTTCAGATTTATACGACATCAGCCAAATCTCACTAGTCAGATATATAATTCATAGAGCCAAATCAAACGCTGCAAAAACACAATAACAATGTAACTGAGTTGTGATATCTAAATATAAAACCAAATCTGTAATATATTGAACAGGATTTATTAAAGCTCTCCAAGTCTGGAAAAGATACACTTTCATCGGTGAACCTGGGTGATCCAGCAAAACTGCAAGGGATTTCTTCAAAGTCATTTGCTGTTTGGTAGCAAATGTTTTGAATCCTGGACCAGATCCATTCCATGTTTGCTGGATCACCCAGGTTCACTGATGAAAGTGTATCTTCTCCAGCCTTGGAGAGCTTTAATAAATCAGGGCCATTGTGTCCTATTAGTCTTTGAATGTGGTGGCTCTATTATATTTTACTATTCAAGCTAAGAACATTTTATTTATTGTAGAAACTGTTAAAAAATATAGGATTGTTAAGAACATGATTGGCTAAAATTATCATAGAAAGTTGGGTTTGCCAAATGTGAAATGTGTGTGATGTGACAACCCTGACAAGATTTAACATATACCATACATGAAATACACAACAGAATACAATATGATATTTACATGTCCATATATTCAAATATGGTCATAAATATAGAAATACCAAACACAAAAAGGCTAATACAACACAAGAATTGATGCACCCGGTCAGACCCAAACTCCAAAGATAGCATCAACTCTAAACAATTTAAAACTTATAGACAAAGTCATATTTACATTTTATTAACAGTAAGCATTATTTACTCATAGCTTTTATTATTTAATATTGGCCCTCGAGATTCAACATCATCTTTACAAATCACATGTAAGTACCTCTTTATCAGTGGCTTCAACAAACTAGTTTTTTGAGTCTTTTCAGTCATCATGAAGTCATCACAAAGTTAACAAAGATTATCTTCTTTTCATGATTGAGGACTTTTTGTCCTATGTTTTATCAACTAAAATTAGTTATAAATATGACTTTTCACATAAAATGGCATAGATTGTTTCACCAAACGTAAAAATGAATATCTAAATGATCTGTTTTAATACGGTGAGGCATTTTTAATTTTGTTTTCATTTACTAATATGTTTCCTTTAGAAAAAATATTTAGTATAGGTTTTATTTATTCCTTTGTAACCATATTCAAACATTATTATCTTATATGGAGTTGTTGCTAATCATGAATCCATATTCTTGGTTCATTGTAAAATGATCCATATTGTATCTACATAAAAAAAAAATTTACTTACTTTATTGTTTATTTATTTTCATATAGTTCAACTTTTCCTTATTACAGTTTACTTATTACTAAAAGACAATTGTATCAACATAACATAAAATAATCACAACTAAAATAATAAGTTGTTCTTCCCTGTAATAGCTTCCTCCGCAATGACCTTCCGCTTCAAAGAATATCCATGTAAGCAGCTGTTTGTTGTCAATCATTGTAGATTCTGTAACTACTACAATGTATAATAGTTAATGAAATCCTAATTGAGTAATATTTTTATAGACCTCCTAAATTTCAATAACTTACCCAAAATATAATCATGTTATGCCATAACCACATCGAAACCTAAAAAGTAAATATATAATAATGATGCATCATTTTCTTTCATTAGTTTCATTTTATTTTACTAAAATTGCTGTTATGAGTTTGACTTCCTAAAAATAACTTTAGATACTCATTTAGGCTCATTTAATAGGCATTGAAATTACATCTCATTATTCAATTAAGTCAAAGCCATTTTCTAATAATCTCCTTATCTCTTATAACAATTTCTAAATATATTTCAATTTATTGGTACCAAACTCATAAAAGATTTAACAAACATATACATGTATATACTTTATATACACAACATTGTGGTAACTTATTTTGTTTATCCTCTTTGAGCTTATTTAGGTTTATCTATTCTCCTTCATGTCCTAATTTAACCAACAATTGTTCAAGTTGTGAAATAATCCTTTCAATGAGAACTAAACGTAGACATTGAAGACAATGAAACGGAAGTGTGTGGTTTTTCCCCAGGATTGCCAGATAAAAATAAAAGTAATTCAGCCACACTATCTAAAAACTGCTACACTGAAATATATTCTGTTCTTGGTTTTCAGATATACTCCAAAGATCCAAGCTACATCTGTACTATTTGCAAGCCACTCAGCAGGTTTAGTCACCGTGTCTCCTTATTTGTCCTATGCTTTGCCTTCAAATCTATCCCCAGTTCTTGTACCTCTTTTCTGACCTGATAGAAAAATACACCCCTAGCCGCTCTCGCTTTTCCAATGACCTACTAAATAATTCCTCTCATTATGTTAGAACACTCCTGGCTCTAAGACTTTTCTAGAGCTGTCCCAACTCTCTGAAATGTTCTTCCTCGTCCAATCCGCTTGCTCCTACTTGGCAAAACGCATCTTTTCAAACTTGTCTACCCATTTTCTTCTGTCTCCTAAAACCCTCGCTACTTCCCACCAATCGATACACTCCCCCCCTCCTGTGTGCTGCTTCCCCACCTCTTAGATTGTAAGCTCTTCTGGGCAGACACTGTCTGTATCTGTTTGTCATTTGCAACCCATATATAATGTACAGAGTTGTGTAATATGTTGGCACTATATAAATACTGTTTGTTATTAATAATAATATTAAAAATAATATTAATAACAATAATATTAATAATTTGTCAAAGAACAAGCCTGGAGTTTGTCATCTAAATGATGGACAATCAAGCTCTCGTATAGCATTAATGCAAAAAAAGGCTTAAACTTACAGATTTTTCTCAAGAACATAGAGGAGTACAAAAGCTTAATAGTCCTTAAAAATGTTTTACCTGACACAATGTTTCTGCATGGGCAAGTTTTAAATATGCAGAGTTTTGTTTAATTAGTGTTCCAAGGCATGTTGAATAGATAATGTTGATATAGATGTTTGCAAACCTGTGTAACTTCTAAAAAGGCATTTTACAATGTATGTTGTTTCCTTATAAACAAATCACAATAGTACATACTATGAAACATGTTTCTATTCCTGTAAGAGATGACTTTGTGCATTACTATGCAATCCACTGTTTAGGACTTGGCCCTTTTCTTTTTCTAGTGTAGGAGACTTATTTTAGGAGACTTAGGAGACTTGCCTTATTTTTACCAAGTAACCAAATAGTCTGGATCTGCATCATGAGAAAGATGACATGAAAATATTCTCAAAGGTTTAACAAAACGTTTAGACACACATGTCCCAGAATGGGAAAATAAAATGCAATTTAAATGCATCTTAAAGAATTTGTAGCTGGAATGAGAAAGTAGGCATTTTTACAGAATTTCTATGCTGCCAACATTTTCTTGGCCAAAAAATAAGCAGATGTTCAACATTTTATTTGGAAGACTTTTAGTTGCAGACTGATCATATAAACAATTTTTATCTAGTTAAATTTCTACCATATTATGTCCATACCCAGGGCTTGATTTACCAATAGATACAGTTGGTCCATTACTACTGACATTGATTTTCCCTGTGAAGGTATCAGATAGACACATTTCTCATCATAAGCTAGCAGGACAGAGCAACTTAAAATCCAAGGATTAAACTCTTAAAGGTCAATTTAAAACTATTTTGCACAAACTTTTATTTATATGGTATTGCAGGGGTCACCAACCCCTGGCCATCTGATATAGAACATTTTAAAACATAGAATATCTATCAATAGTCTCAATAGTCTCAACTTCATGTACAACTTCATGGGAATATGTATTCTAAATGTTTTAGTATTTGCACATAATAGTTTAAAGCTTTAGATTTCAGTGTTTGCACATACTAGTATACTTCCTTTCACTGTGTGCTTTATCTCCTTGTGAATATATGATAACAGATAACTAAATACTTGGCATACATGATAGTTCAAAATATTATTTTTTGAAAAAAGATCTCTCCATACATTTTACCATAGATGCTTGATACCATGATGATTACTACAGTTAATGCTGCTACTAATTGGTTTGTATGAAACTCCTTAAGAAGCAGACCAGATCTGTGAAATGCATAGCCATAGAAATGCATGCACAAACTTACCAATACTTACCTTGTTGAAGCAGGATATTATCTAGAAAAAAATTTACCGACCCTGATAGGTCAGTTATCTCAATTTATTGAGTGGTATAATATATATGTTTAGTGGCCATTATAGCCCATTGACCATGTTTTAATGTATGCTTACACCATTTTTGATATTCATTTCAATGTTTTTAAATGTTAAATATAAATTATTTATCCAGTTTAGTACCTTGAAAATCCCACTATTTTAGTTTATTCTTTCCCAGAGTGTCTATGCTCTGTATAGAATCAAACTTTTCCCCTTTTCCTGGCATAATGATGTCACTTTGGCGGGGGAGTGTCTTCTCATTTGAGTGACACATGGCTCCCTGTGCATGGGCGGTCCAGAGTTGGGGTTGTGGTATTCAGTTAGAGAATGTATGAATCATGAGTAATAGTTGTTTTACACATTTTCTATTTGAATCAGGTGTAAAAATATCTCTATTTTGAGTGAAGCTTGAATGAAAAAAAGCAGGGTGCTCCAGAGGTTGCTAGGGGTTCTTTCAGCAATACACTCAGGTCAGTTTAAGTGACACTAATAATTTTTTTGGCTGCCTGTAAGGGTGATGTTCTTCCCACTGGCCAAAAATGTTCATAGTATTCCTCCTCTGATCACTACACTAATATACTGTGAGCTGTGGATATAGTAATCATAGAAGGGGTTTCCCCATGTTTAAATGGTCTAGAAAGGATGGCCTATGGAGGGTCAAATCTATAGATGCTTGTTACCAGTCCCCTTTGAGTATCAAAGTTATGCATTCATTTGATACAAGAATGAAAACGTAGTTCAATCTATTAATCTTGCATTTCCCAACCCAGGAAGTAATGCTGATAGAACTGAACTATTGACTACATTGCAATTTACCAAAATAGCAAAATTTTTTTACATTACAAATTTCTTATTTTTGACCAAATTTCAGAGAAATAAAGACTGTCAGTTTTTCTTACTCCTACATAATACTGGGGTTTTATAAAGACCCAAATCTGTTATCTATCATGCACACAACATCGTGATTAAAGATGAAGTGTCCAAAATATTAGGTCACCACAAATCTTCTGGCTCCTGTAATACAACTATCACAAGGATTTCTAAAAGCAATAGCCATAAAACTCCCATTGATGTGTTTGCTCAGTTTCCAACATTGTTTAGTGAACATATAGAGTACTAAGAATTACACAATGAGGAGTAAAGCAATCAATCCTAATATTCTGATTGTACACTCAGGGCACCAAGAATATGCCATAAACTAGAGAATATTTCATATTAAGAATCTTACTGTTGAGAATCATATTCAGTGTTACAAACTGAACCTTCTTTGCAATATAGATATTTGCAATTAATCCACTCTGTCCCTGAAGTGAAAGGTTCCTTGAAACCTCTGATAAATACCTTGAATAGAATTTAATTTAGGTGATAATATCATCTGCTATTCGGAACAAGTATAGCTAGGTTTAGAAAACTAAAAATTGAGCCAAATATATTCCAAACTGCCAAACTGATAGCTTGATTCTAACTGCAGATTTTTTGGAAGTGGAATATTACTGGACATTTTTATAGCACTATAGGGACATTGTTTCTCCATCATAATAACTTCCAGGACTGGGATTGTGGGAGAGAACAAAAAAAAACAATGGTCAAAGGTAGTTTGTTTTTATTACCATGCAAATAGCAGTCATGTTATTTTGCAAAATGAAAATTAGGACATAAAAACAAAATCTAATTTTAAAAAGGTATAAATAAAACTTTTAAAAGCAATAGGATGACCATAAAAGGTATAACATTTTAAACCTTTTTTAGCCGAAATCAGGATGTGTATGACTTTTCCGTTGTTGATAATATGAATTGCCTATTTACAAGCAGGAATTCTCCTAAATAAGTGACATCAGTTCTCTGCACCAAAGTAGAACCGAGGAAATTATAAAAGTATAAAATGCATAACACTCCTATAATTTAGGAAAGAGCAAGTCTGGTACCAGGGGTGAAATTATTCATCTAAGGCCAGCATTAGATCTCAACTCAACTCACCTCTCAACTTATTATTTTCAGTAAAATATTAAAGATTTTTCTTTCAATTGGACTGCTAGGTTAGTCAAAATTTCCACTACTTAAGTATTGGTAGGGAACAACCATACCATAATGTCATTTTACTAACTCAGGTAGACCAGTGATCCCCAACCTTTTTGAGCTTGCCGGCTAGGGACACAACCTGCCCACAGCCCTGAGCCTGCAATATCTCCGGGAGACATGGTCCACAGCTCTGGCCGGTGCGCCCCCCCCCAAGCAGGGTCCTTCTCGTGATGCTGCTGGTGGGTGCACCAGCCAGAGCAGCGACCCACCTGTCTGACGGTAAATTCTGATAATCTGACATCTAAATCTAAACTAAAGCTACCTGAAGTGTTACAGCTCTAGTCCTAAAGATTCCTAAAGAGATGGCACATCCCTGAATGCTTCATCGTTACAAATGATGTTCTGAAGACATTTAATTGCTAAGAAAATTAACTTATTGTATACAATGACACTTTTGTAAAAAAAAAAAATACAACAAATACAATACAAAAATTGACAGTAAATACATGTAAAGCCAAAAATGCATATCTGAGGCAGGGTTACATTGCGTTGAAAAACAGAATATTTAAATCTCTAGTTGTGTAAAGAAGTCATGGGTGTCTTCAAAAAAAGCAGAAACTTTGGTAGGGGCAGATTTTGGAGATGTTGCGTAGGTGAAAGTGACAGGACCTGGAAATGTTCTGAATATGGGGGGTAAATGAGAGGGCAGAATCAAAGGTGACACCAAGACAACTTGCCTGTGTTGTTAAAAGTTAGGAATATGTCAGGGGAAGATTTAGAATTTGGGGGGGGGTTATGAATTTAGTTTTATCGAGGTTGAGATTCAGAAATCTGTCAGCCATCCATAATGAGATGGCTGACATGCAACATGAAACATTTTTCAATATCATTGTTATTGCTACATTTTCTTTTCTCTCATTCTGTACAGACAGAAAGGACTTTTGCTTCATAATAAAAGTGAGGTCACAGCTACAAATTTAAATAGAATTTTGCAACAAAGTGAGGAGGAAAGGAAGCATCAGACTGGTAAAGCTGGTATTCCATTTTCAGCACAGATTAAGGCATATACAGATCTAAAACTGGTGTTGTTTAGATATCAATATGGGGATATTCCTTATTACTTTCAATGCTACAGCCTTGTGATAAAAATCACTCTACCTTAGAGTGATTAACATACTTACCATACCTACCATACTTCCAATATTTGGTTTGTTAACCTATTTATATATATATTTACAAAAGCTTACACAAGTGTAATTATAAAGACAATAGTGCATTAATTTACAAATTAAAGAAGAACAGTAAAAATGTACCTGCTCATAGCAACCATAAAAAGTATTCCTTTTGTTGGCTGCTATGGATGATGAATGTTGAAATTTGGCTCTTATGGATCTCATGACTTTTCTAATTTTGTGATTATGTGGGCCAAAATAGGAGAGACAATTCTAGAGATGAAACCATTGGCTATATTTTACCTTATACCCCAACATATGAAATGTACCTACAGTTTGTGGATTTATTGGGTATCACCATTCTTCTTTCAGATGTCAACTGTATAAGTAAAAGACTCATAATGACACTTCATTTTTGGTACTCTGTTACTAGGTCAGTTGCTGGAATATTGAACCACCCAATTCATCTTCAGGCAACCAGAAAAATCTGGGGCCTGAAAATTGTACAAAGTATCATGAATGGGAATGGCTAATGAAGGTGGTAGGTGAGAGCTATATAGATCTATGACATCTGTGGCTGCTTTCCTGAGAAATGGGATGCGTGGGGATGCACAACCATGCCTGGCATTAACAGAACTTAGCAGGCACCATTGACTTGTTATTAGTAGACTCACAGTACGGAGTGGAAGACCTGGACACAATGCCCATGTCTAGTGCACAGAAATTAGGCTCCCCTGTAAAAGCATCCTTGTTCCTACAAAAAACACAAACACAAGTGAATATTATCTGCTAAATAGTTTGTTTCTCTTTCAGTTTTAATATTCTTTAATTCTTTGTTTAATATAATTTCTACAGAAAAATGATTCCATTTGCAGAAGACACAACTTTTAATTTAGATGCATAGATCATTGGGTTCATTGTATTGAATAAATGATACCAATTTAATTCAACACTGTAGTAATTGCAAAATATTCATAACCTGTGGTATGATATGAGAATGAAATACATCTAGGGCATGTTGATTAAGCTACAAAATACCCTAGGCTATGGGAGCTATCACGAATCATTAGCAACTTTCTATAGCCTTTTCATTTTAGCAATGTGCTTCAGCATGAGAAAGAGTTTCTATTATGTTTTACATAAATTAACTGTGATTGAATTTTTAGAGAAATGCAGCCAGTGCTATTTTTTATACTATGTAAATTTTGTTATCTTGTATTATAAAGAGACTTACCTCAGCGTCACTTTTTTTTTTTTACAATGTCCAATATTATCCTTGCATTATCCTATTTTAAAGATTTGTATATTATATTGTAGTTTAAAATAATAAAGTTTTTCCTGGTATATTTTTTCTACCACTATCAGTGCAGGTATTCCTGGGCACAAAATCACAGATGCTTTTATTAAAGGGCACCTATCACCACATTTTTAACATTATATAAGGGTGGGTAACCCTTCTATATGATGTAAAATGTGTTTTTTGTTTTTTTTTACTCGGTTAATTTCACATTTTTGGGGAGGAACCCTTTCCCTTCCATCTTTACAGTGGTGGTAAAGACTGAAGGGGAAACCCGCTACCTTCTGGGATACATATGTCACATATCCCGGGGGGCTGTTGGCTGCTGTTTCTGTGCGTATGTCATTCTTCTGCATCCGCGTCATACAGGGCTTTCACATGTGCAGTGAGGTTGGAATTTTTGTTAAGTTTTTAGGAAGACATGTCATCTAATCTTGTGAATAGACTAGTGCAAGATCAGGTGGCGTGTGAAGAACCCAGAAGAAGGAAGAAAGAAGATGGTGGTGCTGGATGGTACAGTGAAGCCTTGATAGAAAAGGGAAGCTTAGCCAGCATAGGACTAGCTAGGCACGGCTTGTGGACAGATCGATGGATTGCAATTGGTAAAGGTAATTTTTTTTCATGAAAAATCCTATTACCATAACTGTGCTCCTTCACAAACAAGCACAAACACATTTGTGGCACTGTGGAAATGTTGAGAAAACACTTGTATATTAGGGGAAGGTCTACTAACTGAGAAAAGTCATAGTATATGACAGGACAAGTCATATTTGCATTTGGGAATGTCAGATGTCAACACTAGCTAGGGAGGTTACCTTTTGGATTAGACAAAGTCTGACAAGTGTTAGATATGGCTCATTAAAAGTGAGTGCGGTAAAATAAAAATGGCCTAGCCATAATATTGTATATTATTATAAAGCAGTTTAGTAATTTTGTAATAACATACAAAGATACTGTGTGTACAGATTTGCACTGTTCCTCAAGGACCACACCTCTCCACATATTTAGGAATAAGCCTGCGCTACTAGGAGATAACTTTACCAGTGTAGCTAGTCTTTTTAGTTACTTTATGTCTGATCACATGCTGCAGGCTGTTAGAAGACATTTATCTGGCGGGCGATCCCGTGCTGTGCACCATTGCAGTATTACACCATGTTTATTCTGTCCAGCAATGTAACTTGCAGCAGCAAGGAGAACAGGGAATAGCATCCCCCTCTTCCCTTTAGTCATGCAGCCTGAGATGTAGTTTCTCTGTATCCCCACATACTGTGAGGCTGTGCACAGTTGATGGGGATTTTAGAAGTTGATTGGTCCTTGGCTCTATCCTGCGCTGCCATTGGCTGCTGGGATTTTATAGCCTCTGTGCTCCCAGTCATCAGGGCCTGTTGTAACATTAATTTAGGTTGACATAAATTGTAAATCAAATGACAAAATGTCCTCTGGGAGAAATCTCATGAGAGATGTTTACTGAATTTGGGACCATATGTTTAAAATAAATAAGTTTACAGTAACCACTGACTCTCAGCTTACAACTAGCTTAAATTAATATAGCAGGGTCTCTTTGCCATCATTACTGCCTTGCTTTTTAACATCTGAAAATAAAACAAGTTTCCTCGTTAATAACAGTTTAAAACATTAGTTTACCTATATTTATCATTAGCTAATAAATACAAAATGATTTGTTAAAGGTTTTCATGAAACTACCTTCAATACAGTGAGCTAACTCAGTGTTTAGATTAGATCAATGTAGTTTACCTGTTTTTTATTTTTATTTAAATGTTTTTATTTAAAAGACACATAATAATGACTTACATGCTAATAATATGCTTTATACTTTTTTTTTAGATGCTGGAAAATGTGTGGTATGCAATGTCACTCTCAAAATTGAATTGGAAAGAGACCTTGGTTGTTGGTATAAAAGCCTTATACATGTTTCAAAGATATTTGACAGATAAAAATATCAAATTCAACTGCTGAATACTAAGCTATCCCCCATGCTGCAAACATGACCTGCTCTTGCTCAGGTGATACATTTGTGCCTATTCAGTTATCAAAGAAAGCCATGTGGGGATTTTCTAGCTGACAATAACAAAATTTTATCCTAACTTTTTCTTATATATTAAGGTTAATTGAGTATAAAAAGAGTTAATAAAAAGAATAGAGTGTGCAAAATGATTTTTCACTCAGAATTCACCTAAAACTGAAATAATTGAGCATTATTTGAATAAAATTGAGGTTAAATTAATTGTTTCTAATTTTTAGACTCTTCAATCACTTTGGAATGGATTGCAGTAAGGCCAATGTGATTCCTATGCTCACAAAGGTAGCAAAGTCATTACCAAGTACCGTATTTTTCGCCGTATAAGACGCTCCGGAATATAAGACGCACCCAATTTTAAAGGAGGAAAATCTAGAAAAAAAGATTCTGAAAGGGGAATATAATATTCTTTCTATCAACAAGTGGCTCATGTAGAATGTTTGGATCACCTGGTTTTAGGGCAGATCTTGGAGGCCAATCCTTTTCCACTCAATACCTCCCACAAGCTCTTCTGTCCCACATGCACTGATAACGGGGATACTTGGTGTTTTAGCCTTGCTGACCAAGAAGGAAGCTTACCATTTTAGGGTCAACACAGATTACCCAACTGTGTTGGTGATATTGCAACAACTCAATGACTCTCTTTATGTCTGCATATTCTTCACAAAGAAAAACTGAATGGCCAATTGGGACTGACCTAATATATTGCCATTGTGAGGGAGGACACACTTTAAGCTCTGCTTTGAGCTATCGATGAAAAGTCACCATTCAGTTGAGTTATAGATTGGAATTCCCAATTCCTCCATTAAACTAGGTATGTTATGGCAATACAGAAAGCCACTGTCAGTTCTAAAGTACTGCATAAATACAATTTCTCTGGTTCAAAGTACGATACCTGCATTCATTCTCCAAGTAAGTTTTTCAAATAAGTTTTTCTTGAAAAGAAATTCTTTTTAAAGAGATTCTTTAAAAGAATCTCAAAGTTATATCTTTATAAATAACAAATTTACAATAGCTTCTATTTAGTGGATCTTTTTAATGTTTTATAGCTAAAAGTGAGACCACCCATATTGGAGCTTAACCCTTGGCAGATATGAAAGACAGAAGTTTTTGCAGCTCTCCATTCATTAATACTTTATTTCATTTTTTTATTCAAACAATGTAAGCATTTACTTGGTATGAGATCCCTGTGTACAACATGTCTCTGACAAGAGGGAAAATAATCAAAAAGGAGCCAAACATTTAAGTGCTAACAATGAACAAGCTGATCGCAAATTATATCAGTGTCAAGGGATGAACTTGTCACTCGGAGGCTGAAAGAATTAGGTTGTCTGATGAAAAAAGAAATACTGGGGTGGACAAATTATCATACAGATGTGTATTGCAGCACATTTAAATGTTATTCATACATTTTTATGTTTTCAATATTGAATCTGCTCTAATCGTACTACCATTTTGCTACTTCATACTTATACCATATTGAAACCTGATATAATCTTTTGAAAGTATCATTAGGCTGCTTCAGGAGGGCTAGCACAAAACTGGGTTTCTAGGCCACACATTAGATCTCATCAAACACATTGTTATGAGTAACTGCTCTAGTTTTGCCTCTGCAATATTTGTAAAAAAAAAAAAGACTAATTCCACTTTATGTGCTCCAACAAATCCAATGTGTTCTTAAAAATTCAAAGCACACTTGCTTAATCTGAGCTCACATCACAAAGCTTTTTCTACAGAGCTGCTGATTGTGCTTCTTATATTTGTTAAAGAACACCTGTTTATTTCCTACAAATAACTTTCCATTTAACCATGAAAGATATCTAAATAGTAATTCACTGTTTCAATGTGCTTCGAATTACATTTTTACCTGTGTTTTAAAACAGCCTGGTTAAAGCACGTACAAATGTGCTTTCAAAATATCATTAAAGTATCTTTTTCTGTGTAATGCAAACACTCTAAAATTGCAAAGTAAAAATTGTGCACATGTGCATTTTTGCAAATCTGCATTAACATTTACATTATTTATATTTCTTTCCATGTCATCTTGCCTAGTCTATGCATTTGCATTAGTGGAGTTGATGAAATGGTGCTTCTGATGCAAGCAATTTAATGTAATATATTTCCTCCAAGAAAGTTCTTTGTATGAAATTTGCAGGAAATTGGGTGTGAGAAATGAATTTCTATGCCCACTTAATCCTCTTTTTCTGCCGCCCCTTTTAAGCCATATATTACATGTTTTTAAAAATGCAGCTGTCAACAAATGAAAAAGGAAGGATGCAGGGCTGAGCTTGAGAAGCCTTGTGATTCTATACAGAGGTAGTCTCTTTACCCTGAAAAGTGACATCAAGAGGTCTTTGAGAACTCCAGGCTCTGGACAACAGCTTTTTTGGAAAAGTTGCGAGACAAAACAAAAAAAAACAAAACATTTTTTAATGATACCTGCAAGCATGATTTTGAATTAGCAGGTTTATTATTGCATAATAAGAATTTAAACTTTAGTTGTACTTTTATATTTGCATCAACTATTCTGTTTAACAGAAATGTGTTACTAAATGATAGGTATTTTAAATGATTCCTGCCATTTTTTATATTTTCAAGCAATACAATACAATAAATATCAAGGTATATACCATTGTAATGTGCCAGCTAATGCACACTTTTCGCAAACTAAAAAATAGTGTTAGTTTTGTAAACTTGGACTTACAAAGGATTTCCTATAAAGCTACAAAACTCAATTTCATTGATTAGTCTGCATTTTGTAAATAAAAGTGTTATGAGAATGAGACTACAGTATTAAATTACATACACCTAAGAAAAATACAAAACACAGTTAAGAGATGATTTATTAAGAATGACACAAGGAAATCGAAAAAAATGTAATCTCTTAGAAATTTTCAGGACCAGACCTGTTATGGTCCAGGATATGGATGGTTGCAAAGACTTGAGGAAGGCAGAAATAAAAAAAAAAAACATTTTCACAAGGCTCCATATAGGAAGATAGCACAGAAACAAAAAATTTAGTTATTCCTTAGGAGATTTATAAAAAAATTATATAATCTTTAGTAAAGATAAGCTTTATTAAATCCTATCATTTTGTTTGCAGGTAAATCATTTATACTTCTCTCCAAAACCTACCAATCTTACCTATGACATGGACCCAGCTAGCTTCATTTTTTTTGCACAGGGCCTGCTAGAAGTCTATATTAGTACGAATATCTATAGAAATACATTAGGTTATGGCATTCTTAAGCATAATGAAGAAGTCTAGATAGGAACCATTTTGGAGATAAGACAAACAGCACTAAAAGAACAACTGCAATATTTGTTTGCTATATAATTTTGATCTTTTCAACATTTAAAAAATGTTTTGTTTTTTTTTGTTATTTTACAAGGTGTTATGAATATATGTCATCCATCTAATACCAATCATTGTTAACCCCATACTGATTCAAAAAGAAAATGCAGACAACAAGTATAAAGTACAAGAGCCTATTGCAAGTAATCACCTTTTTTTTTTCAGTCAGATCAAGCTTATTATCAAAGCATTTGACCCAAGATAGACTACAGGGGACCATACAGTCAGACATAAAAGGCATTATGTAACTATCAAGCTTCCATTAAGCTCTATAATCAAGGTATCTGTCAGAGGAAAGCCTTTTTGGTTCTATACTACCATATGACCAAATGTCCCAAAGGAAGCTGGTGGTCAAAAGTGTGCCGCAACAGATTGTTCTTCAGATACATCCACCTTTTTCTATGGCCACCAGTTCATTTGGCACCGTGGCTCAGTTTGCATGGTGCATTTCCTTTAGCGCACAAAAATCTAGCTCTGCTATGAAAGAGTTAGCTCTTCATGCCAAACACAACCTAATTTTTACATTGTAATTGCTCTGTGCACAGAATAATTGAATAAACATGCTAACTAAGTCAATTATGATATCTGACAGTTATGACTTTTGCAATTATTAAACACTCCATGTAATTATTTTCTTTTTATCTAGGTATCTGTTAATTTGTAGCAATTTAATAAGCAATGTTTCTATTCAAAAACAGTAATTACTTGAACGTGAATATTACTTTTCCTTTCCAAAAATGATTTTGTGTTCAAGCAATTTCTATTTTACAGAGCCCATTAAAAAGCTATCACTATGTTCTCCTGACACATCATAAGTCTGTAAACAGCTCAAAGAGAGAAACTCGTCAGAATTGATATTTCATTTCCTTTATGTGCCTCATTACTTTGTTTTCAAATGTATTTGCACACAAGTTGCCTAGTATTTAATATAGAGCGTATCACCTGGGACACGTCAATTTTTTCACTGTTATTTTTTTTTCATCTTTTATTATTGTTCTAAGTACCTCCAGATAAAATGGGATTGAATTTCAGATTGAACTCAATTTGTTCTGCAGCTGCAAGATGTACAGGGATACAGAGTAGGAGTTAACCTAAATCTTTTTTTGAAAAACATTTCAAGTAAGATAGGATCAGAGATTTCAGTAGAGCTTGTAGAACACTTCAGCAAGATTCAGTAAATAATTGCAATATATGTGTTTTTGCATGTTTTGCTTGTTAAGCAAAGTCAAAAACCACCAAGTTACTTGTAAAAATTGAAATAATATCTTAAACCTTAAAATAAAAAAATCCAAAGCAGGCATCAAATCCAAACCATTACCTATAAATTACAGTAAATCAAACTTCTGTGTAAAAAGACAGCTGACCAGAGGTAATAAAGGGAGATGTTAAATTTTACCTCTAGGGAGCCAGCATTATATAACTCTGCCACAAGATGCACTCAGGTTTCAGATTGTGTCTGGTCCCATAATCTGGAACATTCATATAAAATACCGAAACCACAAAGCTGTGATTGGGTATTATCAGTTTATTGTAAAGCAGATATGCACAGGACACACACTTTGTCAACTATGACAGCTATCAAAAAAGAGTTTCATCATCCTCTCAATCATCTTAGTCACTTTGGTGCAAGAAATACTAGCACAACAATTTCATAATTTCGCATTGTAAAAATTTAATCTAATAGTGATAAAAAAACAGGAAGGAAAAAAATACCTAAGGTATGTAATGTGTTGTGAGAATCTATGTGGGTTGTAATTAACATATACATTTATTTATTTAAGTAGGAAGTACAGTATGTTTGCTGAACCAATGATTCCAAGAAATGCCAGAGAGTAAGTAATGTAATGAGTAATGTAATAGTTGCATAGTAGGGTAGGTTGAAAAAAAGACATAAATCCATAACTTCAACTACTAGAGAGATAAACATATCCCAGATACAAAACCCTATAAGACATAGTTGGTCCAGAGAAAGGCAAAATAAAACCCTGGTACAATTTGCTTCAACGGGGGAAAATATTTTCTTCCTGATTCCATGAGGCAATTGGATGTTCCCGGGATCAACAGTCACTGTTTTTTTTACTTTAAAGCCTTAATACCTGGTTATATTCTGTGCTTCTAGAAAAGCATCCAGATTTTTCTTAAAGCAATCTATAGAAATTGCTAAAACTACTTACTTACAGTGAAGAATCCCTTAAACTTCTTTTCCTCCAGATGCAAAGAGTGCCCTCTTCTTCTTGGTAATGATCTCAAAGTGAATAATTGGGACATTAGTTTTCTTTATGGACTGTTTATATATTTATAGAGGGTGATCATATCCCCCCTTAAATGTATCTACTCAAGGGAGAATAGATTCAGTTCAGGTAATCTCTCCTCATAGCTGAGCTCCTGCATTCCTTTTATTAGTTTAGTTGCCCTTCTCTGCACTCTCTCCAATTCCAATGTCTGCATTCTCTTCCAATGTCCTTTTTGTAAAGTGGTGCCCAAAACTGGACTGTAGATTCCAGATATGGTCTGACAGGGGCAAGATTATGTCTCAATCTCTGCAGTCTATTCCTCTTTTATTACAAGAAAGTGTTTTACTAGCTTTAGATATTGCAGCTTGGCATTGCATGCTTTTATTAAGTCTATGATCTACCAGAACCCCCAGATCCTTTGTCATTTCTGACTCCCCCAAATGTATTCCCCCTAGACAGTATGAAGCATGCATGTTGTTAGCCCCCAAGAGCATAACTTTACATTTATCTATATTAAATGTCATTTGCCACTTGGCTGTCCAATAAAACAGTACATCCAGGTCTGTTTGTAGATTATAGACATCCTGTATGGACTTAATTCCATTACATAGTTTGGTGTCATCTGCAAATACAGAAATGGTACTTTTAATCCCAAACTCCCAAATATTATTTATAAAGATGTTAAACAGTAAAGGTCTCAACACTCAACCCTGGGGTACAACACTAATAACCTTAGACCATTTGGAGTATGAATCATTAATCACTACTCACTGGGCGCAGCCTTTAACCCAGTTCTGTATCCATTTACTGACTTTTCTAAACCTATTGACCCTAACTTGCATAATAACCGTCTGTGGGGTACTATGTCAAATGCTTTAGCAAAGTCCTAGTATACTATATCAACTGCTATTCCACTGTCTACCTGTTTACTTACTTCCTCATAAAAAGAGAGAAAATTTGTTTGACAACTTTGGTCTTTCTTGAAACCATGCTGACTATCACTTATAATATTATTTTGTAGCAAAAACTCCTCTATGTGGTTCTTTATGAATCTTTCTTGGACCTTTCCAACTATGGATGCTAAACTAACTGGTCTGTAATTACCTGGTAAAGACTTTTTAACCTTTTTGAAGATAGGAACCACATTGGCCTTACGCCAATCCATCGGTACCTTGCCAGTGACTAAAGAGTCTCCAAAAATTAGAAATAGTGGCTTTGAAATAACCAAGCTCAGCTCTTTGAGGACACGTGGATGTAATCCATCCGGTCCTGGTGCTTTTTCAACCTTAATTTTTCTCAACTGTTTCTCAATCATATCATACCATTGTGACTCATTTAAGGCAATAACATTGCTATTATGAACAGTTTTTGCTGTTTTTTTAGATCCGTGCTAATAGTTTATTCTCTGTCAGGCTCTTTAAACCAGTGCTGCATTTACCAGCACTGATTGCCAAATCCTTTTTGTTTTTAGAATCAAATGTTTGTGTGTAACATGGGAAACTCTTTATATTTATCCATAACCCTCCCCCCAACTATCCCCAATTCACCCTCCACTAGTGACTGTCTGACCTTTCTGCCACCTATTTAACTGCCCCAACCCCCTCTGTCCTAGTTTACATATCCCACCACCATTTCCCTAAATCTTTCCCCTAGCACAGCAGACCCCCTTCCATTTAGGTGCAACTTTCTCTGGCATATAGGTTGTACCCCAATGAAAAGTCAGCCCAGTGCTCCAAGAACCGAAACCTTTCCCTATTACACCAGGACTTAAGCTATCTCTGCCTTTCCTCTATTGCACATGGCACAGGCAATATTCCAGAGAATATATACCTTCAAGGGCCTTTCCTTCAACTTGTTACATGTACCTTGTAACCTAGTTTATGAAACTGAATTTAAAAGGTCCTCCATCTTCCATCTATCCTCTATCTTTTGGCATCCACCAGAAGCCCAACCATGGCATCAGGGAGACAGCAAATCATTTGGTTTAAGGGATGCAGGCGACAAACTATCAGTCCTCCTGATCATAGATTCCCCTATGACAACCAATTGTCTTCGCTTTCCTGCATTGCCCTCCCCACCCCTCGTAGATGGGCTGCTCTCCCGCCTGTTAGGGGTAGCAGTAACATTTACAGTTGCCACTACTGGGTCCACCACCTGCACATCCTCACATTACTTTGCAAATTTGTTAAGGTGCTCAAACACAGGGCTGGCGTTTCATTTTTTCATCTGGGTGCCCCTACCACTCCCTCTAACTACAGTAACCCAGTTCCCTGCATGCTCATCTTGATTAACCTCTCCACCCTCCACATCTAAGCCATTAACTACCTGCTCAGTGAGCAGGAGGCCCCTCTCATGGTGATCCAGTAATTTCAGTGTTGCAATGCACTTTTCCAGCTCTCCAATGCGAGATACCAAAAGGGCGACCTGCTCTCATCTGTCACAGCGGTATTCACCTAGGAGCTGTTGCTCCAATTGTGTATACATATGGCAGACTGTGCACTGAACAGTTTGTAGTTACTATAAGGATTCAATTCCTTTTGTTTTCAAACTCTTGTTTTCTAACTCCACTTAAGCCACTTGTATCAAGCCAAGAGTGGAAGTAATGAGAAAGACAAAATAGGTATGAAGGTAGTGAGTGGTTGTTCTTAATAGGTAAATTGTCCAGTTGTGTCACCAATTATAAACTTGGGTTTTCCTCCAAGCTTTTAATGGCAACAGTTGAGATATCACAGAAAAAGAATTTAGTTCATAAACAGAGGTTAAGGTAGGGAACTTGTTTACAAAGTCACAGCTCAAGCAGTTAAGGCGTGTAGCTGGCTGATGACCAGAAAGACGAAAAGCTTGTAACGCAGAATCAATATAAACTCATAACATGTACCAAAAATAATAAAATAATAAGCACCTTTGCTGAAGCAAAAATTGCACTTGCCATCTTCCACCGCATAGCAACATTATGGAAAACATAGTAACTACTCTGGCAATTAGGATAAACTACAGAGAGAGAAAGTTTTGGATGATCTAGCAGTGGGGTCAAAGAGACATTCAGTATAATAAATTAATCCGTATGAGCTATTGCCAACCCCAACAACTTCAGGTAAAGAAAGTAAGGCAAACAGGGTTTTTGGCAACATTAGTATTGTATTAGTAATAAAGTCTCATGATACAATATACATCCAACATAATACAGATCTCACATCACTTTGGAAATCAGTTGATTAGTGGCCAAAAGGCTGGCACTAGACATATCTCATCTAAGTATTAATATATTAATTCAATCAGTGGCACTGACAATCACTTACATTGAGAAAGACTGTGGCTGTAGACCCCTCTCCCCTGGTATCCTGTGCTCTCATCTTCCATCTCATCAGGCACTCATTTAGTTACCTGGGTTATTCCCCCCCTTACTACAACTGGGGTTGTTCACCAGTGTATGCACAACCATTTGAACCATGGACCATCATATGACAATGTCCCGCTAAATATGCGATTTACCCCTTCATATGACCTTTAGGGTAGAATATAACTTTAGGTAGAAACCAAGCCAGATTCAGGTAATAAAGTGATGCAATAAAAGATAACTACAGCCTAACAAATAAAACAAATAAATAAAATGCTGTAGGGTTCCTTGTTTCTACAAAACACTAATGTATACACTTCCCAGGTTCTGTGTTTTTAGAAGGTTTTGCTTCATTTTAGTGATCCCAAACTAGTGTTGTCATCACTTGTAGTGCCAGATGAAGACTGAAGTATTGTATTGGTGTCATCTCAAAATGCGAACTATAACAAACATGGGGATGCTCAGCTAGTTTAAAATGGTGTGCTCAGAATGCCAAAACAGATAAGACTTTGTTCCATATAAGCATTTTTTTAATTGGACTTTATTAATAAGAGCTATAAGTAAAATAATTAGATAGGAGGACTCATATTCACACATTACTATATTTAAAATAGCTAGAAAATGTTTGTTAATGTTTAAATTTTATTATTTTTTATTTATTTATTTATTTAGTACAAACATATTACACAGTTTAAAAAGTCTATAGTCATGTCACTAACTGTCCCGCAAAGAGTCTCACACTCTAATGTCCCTACCATAGTCATATGTCATTATCAAAATATAAGGCCAATTTTTGAGGAATTCAGTAAACATAACTGCATGTTTTAGGGATGTGTGGGAAAACTGGAGTGCACAGGGAAAACCCACATATACAGGTGGAGAACATGCAAACTCCAAGCAGAGTTCCCTGGCTAGCATTTGAACCTAGTACCTGGATCTGCAAAGGCAAGAGCGCTAGCCACTGAGCAACCTTACTGCCCACTTTATTCCACTTTATATTTGAAGTGGTATCTTTTTATTACTGATGAAGCCCTAATTTATATGTTTGTTTTAAACAGTGACATAATTTAATATCAAATTTACCTAAAAGCCTTAGGTTAGATTCAGACCTAGAAGCAGTAACTGCACCACAGCCTACGGCCAATCTCAGTTTAAATGTATTAGGCTCTAATTACCCAGATATTATACATCAAGCATTTAGGACTCGTTCTGTGTGTATTAAGCTGCTATGTAAATATTTTAATTTTGCCTTTTCTTAATACTTTTCTTTGTGAAGTTTGTTGGTGACAGTCAAGGGTATTACATAAGATGCAAATATATGAATACCCAAGAATCCATATTTGCAGAAATGCTACAAACAAACTACCTGGCCTGTAATTGTTATGTCAAATCCTGTTGTTCCTGCTCAGTAAAATATTTTCACAACTAAAAGTGTTTACCCAAATGTTTACCATTAACAGCTACAGCCAAAAATGCAAAAAAGCATTTAAATAAGCACCTAAGTATCAAACCATCTTGGTAATAGGTGCACGTTTATTAGCAATATTATTTTGCTGGTACAACATATTCTTTCTCTGACATGTTTCAAAGGGCATTAAAGTCAATCTAATAATAAAACTTCTGCACAAAGAACACACTGTTCAAAAGAAAAGAATTCAATTCTATATTATAAAGAATTTTATTTGTCCATCTGGTTTATCTGATTTTTCATCCTTTGGGCGATGTTTCAGACATAAAGGAAGCATTTTTTTCTTGTAATTAGAAGAAAATGAAAATAAAGGGCTAAAACACAGCCAATATAATAAAACATAATAAATAAAATTATATTTCTAAAATAAAACATAGAAAGTGGTAAAAAAGCCATTAGCTGTAATTACAAAAAAGTACAAAAAATAAATGTAAAAACATTAATATAATATTTGTTTCATATACTGCAATATATGGTTCTGTATAGAGTACTGGCTTGTACACCCACCATCATGGAATCTATACATTAAATGGAAATAATCAAGACATGTCCCTATCATACCACCACATTCAATAACTGTAATGTCTTGTTTGTTTTTTTGGACTTAAAGGTACTGAAAAAAGCTCCATATTATTAAAACAGGATTGGTTTATTTGAAACATACAATAATGTGATTGTTTTTTTATGAAACATATAATAAAAGACACATATGGACATTTCTTTGGAACCATACATAGAGCATTTAGTCTCTGTTACTTTATGTGTTTCACATTAGATTCTTCAGGAGTCAAGGTACAAAAAGTATATATGTACTGTTATTGTGATTGGTAACCAGATGGCAATAACACAACTTCCAAAGATCAAAAAATTTAGTCAAAAGTAGGTATAGTTAAGTACAAACTAAAAGAAAGCTAATATTGCCATCACATTCAAATACTAGTGAGTTGCAGTGTATTACAGGAAAGTAAACTATTTCTTTTTATCCCCCAAACCTAAACAAGCATTTACCCTTGCAGCGTGGTGGTAGCCACACTAAAAGGAAGTTTTTGTTTTTGAACACAGTGCACAACTGTAAATCCTTAAATGTTTTTCTAGCCTGTACCTGCATACAGCATGTAACGTACCAAAGGCACATATCTCCTCTTCTTGTTAAATCATTTGACTGTTGCTAAAATAGGCACCAGGCTATATGGCAGATGGCAGCTACTAATAACTGAAGCAGTTTCCTGCTCTCATAAAATACTTGTGAGTTAACTTATTAAATGCTGTTCTGTACTTGTACTCACAAACAAAAGCATCCTATATCTGCATGGCCTCATTACTGACAGACTTGGCTTAAAAAATATCAAAAATATTAAAGAAATATAATAAACAGAGGATGTATGTATATGCTGTTGTGCACAGGAGCAAAGTATGGGCACTGCCAGTAACCTTAGTTCAATCACCCAGGAATGTTGTTCAGTAGTTTACTACTAGGGTGAGTCTATGAACTCTGATTCAAATACCTAAAATGGTTATGAATTTTGTAAAATGTTCCCTAAAAAGATAAGCAGAGCCAAAAGACCACTCAGTTTTATTGCCTATGGTTTCATTGCGTCTGATCTTCCCCATTACCTTGTTTCTTTGTTAGGGTATTGACTTGTCAGAGATGCTCCTCTGATGCTCCAACTGATGATACGGGGAGCCTGATTCATCAAGCCAAATTGAAAGCTCTCTCTCGCGCGCGTATTTACGATCCGGAATCAGACGCCAAATACCTATTTATCAACCACATTTTGGCTGGCGAGAATATGCTGGCGTATTCTCCTGGCAGTTATCTACTTAAATGATCATTGGCCCCAAACCACGCATCTCCGGCAGCTCGACACTGCCCAGCTTGCATTAAAAGCCAGTTCCAAGCCAGTTTTCCACCCTTGATAGATCTAAATAGCATATTGGTTTGGCAAGTAATTTTGAAATGCAATATTTGTTGGGCCCTTTTTGAACTAATTTGGCTTTATATGGAAGTGTGGGTTTAAATGTTTTTTTTTTTCTATTTTGTCATGTAAATTTAGGGGTGTCTGTGTGGACTTTTTATTTTAATGTGACCTTTTAGCAAAGGGGTTTATTTTTAAGAAATGTTTTTTGAAAAATGTTGTAGTTGTTTGTTTTTTGGGGGTTTGTTTTTATGTGGTCTCCTTTACAATCTCCCAGGACCTACAATTAAAAAATTCAATTATGTATGTTTTTAAGTTCCCTTCTATGAATTGTTTGAAAGGCTAAAAACAGCACAATTGGCTTATTAAAACTCAGTTGTTTGATGCACATAGTTGTGCAACAAACCTCAGGAGTATATAGCACAGTTGTATTATGCATTTGTATTTGTATGTATGCATTTATGTGTGTACATACACATATAAAAGAAATTATAGGAGGAAATAGGCAATGATTTTTTGGGCATATTACTTAACATACTTCAAATTGAAAAGTTTGCCTATTTGATCCTATGGTTTCTGAAGTCATTGGCTTGGCTACAAGCCACATTCATGGATAATATTGCTTCTGGTTAAAGGAGGAATCCACCTTTCCAAGCTGAGGTGAGTAAGTAAATATATATAATGGGCCAAGATCTAAAATAACATTCAAATCTGCAGAAACATCCTGAAGAGATGGAAAAGCAAGAAAATATTTGGTACCGAGTGTATTTGGCCCTGGAAGTTTGATATACTAGTACTATTTGTTTTATGTTAACACCTAAATAATGCATACAATCCAGTATTTAATTAGCAAATTTAAGTTCAGCAACAACACAAAATCTGCTCATTTCCAAGAGTGTCTGACCCTGCTTGTGAGCTTGGCAATCAGTGTGGTTTGATGTTGTGCTTGGCAACCTGGAACTCCTTCCATCACCATCAGGTGTGTTAGAATGAGTATGCAACTCAGCTGGACAACTAATTCACAACCAGTTTGGTCAGTAAGTGGAAGTGTGTTTGTATACAATAGTGCTAAGATCAGGCTAAGAACGGCACAATGACAACAAACCTATAACACAACTACAAATGTGGGGGCAAATCAACATACTAATATGTGACAATGTGACTCTGAGAATGGGACAAAGGCAACAAGGGGGGTAAGTAGCAGTTTGGAGTGGAAACCATGCAGACATTTGTACTCAATATTTGTTGAAAAAATGACAAAACCTTGTCATTTTTGTCACACACACACACACACCAGTCCAGTTAAAATAGTAATAACGAAAAAGCATATGTATTTATATGCATTTAAATGTATTTTTACATACACACACAAGTGAAATCCCTAAATGTTATTTGATACATGCATTATAACATCTTTGGCAACAATCCTTATTTCAAATATTTAATTTCTATAAAGTCAAACTAGAATGAAATTTGAATCAGATCACAAATGTTTGGTGACATTTTTTTGACATTCATACTATTGTGTGATGACATATTATAAAGTGCTAATTAGTATATATACAACTTGATCTAAATTAGTTTGCAGTGTTGCAAAGCAAACCAAAAAGTATAAAAACAGAGCAACAAATGTAACAATAAATGAATGAATTTTGTGAATGAGTATAATGTAACATAAAAATGTAGCACTTACCCAAAAGAAGATGAAGCATTAAAGATTCAAACTGACCTGTAATGGACTGTAGATGTGCACAGAACAGGGAGCAGGTGTGCGCCAATTTTTTTACTAGGACCTCACCATTGACAGCTTACTTGATCCTCCTGAATTGGGCAGCTGAAAAGTAATCACATTAATTGGCGTATTCTCAACTCCTATTGCTCATTTATCAAGGCAGGAATCCGGCTGGCAAGAGAAAATGATTGTACTAGCACTCGGCTCTGACTCACGGAAATATGCCTTGTATATTGGCACGTATATACCTGCAGCGAGTTTACGTGCACTTGCTTGATAAATCAGGCCCAAAAGCCTGTACTGTTTATATATTTACATAATTACATAACATTTTGATTTAAAATGTAAAAGTTAAATTTTTGACAATTATATTGATTTGGTTGCTGCAGTAATCCTTTGGCAGCTAACAACTATTTTTTTTCATATTGTTAAAGCCAAGACACTTTACTTAGAATCTGTTACTTCCAAAAAAAATTGTGTGTCTGAGGTATAATAAATAGGTTCATTTTCAGCCAAGCAAACTTTCTCATATCCTGAAAATCACCAAATATGTAGTCACTTTGCTCCACATACATAACTTACTAACAACTTTTCATGAGCCGGCTATTTGACATCCAGCTGACAATAAGAAATAAAAATGATGCATACCAAATCAAGTCCAACCTTTGTTAGGAATATTCATCCATCTGGTATTCTGGTGTGTTTCCAGATGTTTAAGATGTTTAGCTTTGGAGTGTGTGAAATTGAACCCAAAGCTGCACTGCTTTCGCTATTTTGGTGTGTGCAGGAATTACTTGATTATCATCACCATGACCATTGTCAGTCCATAGTACAGCAGAGGTTACAGGGTTAGCATGCTGAGCTGAATAATTTTGACTGCCCATATGGAAATTCTGGCATTTTCAGGGTGCAGGAAACCAAATTTATCACCCTAGTGGTAATCACGAGTGTGACTTGGGGTGGGAAAACAATGCAAAAAGCGGTAACCCCGAGTCACACTCGGGGTAACTTTGGGGGACCCCCTTACCTTAGCCCCGCGCTCCAGCGGCGATTGCACAATCCCGCTTTGATGGCGGGGTGCTTCTCCGTCAGGGGGCGTGGCCGGGCGGGAAATTTAAAAGCAGATTACCGAGTAATCTGCTTTTAAATACCGCCCGGTACCCCACCACCCCTCTGCACGCATCTGCAGTTAGATGCGATGCACCATGCAGGATTTCTGCATGGTGCATCGCATCTAACTGCAGATGCGATTACCAATAGTAAATCCCAGGGGTGATGCCAGCGGAGATTTCCTGCTGGCAGCACCCCCTGAATCTACTGCAGCTGCTCGCATCATCCAGAGATCAGCCTCCGGGTGATGCGAGCAGGAGAGTGAGCGGGGTGGGGACATCCCCACCGCATCACCCGGCAAGATGTGTGACATCTTCCGGGTGATGCGTTGGGAGTGATCAATTCTGGGGGCGGGAAATTTAAAAGCAGATTACTATGTAATCTGCTTTTAAATTTTTTTTTACAGTCAAAAACACAGCAAAACATAAAATAAAAGTATAAGTATATATTGTAGTGCACCAAGCATCATTGCCACATGGCATCCAAACGGCATCCCAACGGCGCAAGCGCTGTTTTGGAGGAGTTTGAACGCAGGGACAGCGATTTGGGGTCCTTTGTGGAATCTAGCAATAGTGATTCACCAGGAAATTTGTCATCGGACAGCAAAAGTGAACAGAGGGACGATTCTGGACCTGAGGTCAGTGCTGTGCGCACATGGTGTCCTATTGACCTTGATGCGGACCAGGCAGCACCGCCAAGATTTCCATTTACCCGCGCACCTGGGATGAAAATTGAGGCTGAATGCGACGACCCCTTGGCATACCTGAAGTTGTTTTTGACCGATGAAGTTATCGAAAAATTGTTGCGGAGACAAACAGGTAAGCCGCTCTTGTGTTTGCTAACTTTTTGAAATTTTTTGCTAAATTTTTTATGCAAATGTGTGCTGCTTTGTGTTTGCTAACTTTTTGAAATTTTTCACTATTTTTTTTTTTTGACAACATGTGTGCTGCTCTGTGCTAACTTTTAAAATTTTTTTTTATGCCAACATGTATGCTACTCTACGTTTGCTAACTTTTTGAAATTTTTTTCCTTTTTTTTAAATGCAAACATATATGCTGCTCTGTTTTGCTAACATATTACCTTGACACTATAAAAGAACATTTTCTAAAATACTTTTTTTTTTTTGTTTTATGCAGGCACTCCATTCTTTGGCACAGTCATGCCAGAATACCGCTTTTCCCTCATAATGAAGTACCTGCACTTCGCAAACAATGAAGAATTTGATGAGACTACCCATCCTGCACCAAAACTCAAGAAAATTTG
>NC_092859.1:79752236-79764375 GCF_032062135.1 Pyxicephalus adspersus | reverse complement strand
AATTTTTGATAAAAAAATTATTTTTGATAAATTACATTGTTTTGGTCTAATATTTCATTATTTTTTATAATAATGATTTATATTTATGTATTATATAACAATTTATGATTCTAATATAATAAATAAATATAATTTTTTATACCCCAGAGTTAATCCTAAGAATTATAGGCCCATAATATAAACAAAACTTTCTATGCAAAAAAAAAAATAGGATCACTTTTTGCACCAAAAAACTGACAGAATTAGAACGCTAGGGGGGTTAAAGATTCTGTTTATAGAGTTTAGGGTATTCATTTTGTTACAGTGAAATTCCAAGTCAAATGTCTTCCTCAAAGTTCAACTTCAAGAACAGCTTTTTTAAAGTTTAAAGGTTTTTGAATCACTCTGTAGGTAACAGAAAACTTGACCACCTTCTAGATCCTCTGTCTACAGCTTTAAAGCGGACTGAAGATGAGAAGGCGCTTGACCGACTGAACCAGGATTGCAGGCAAGTCAACGGCTTTCCATCTATTAAGGTTTTTTTTTCATGATAATGGTTCTGCTTTAAAGGATCACAAAATTCTTTTCACCTTCACCTTTGAGAATTGTATTAAATATATGTTTATCTCTTGGCTGTTTTCAGCTGTCTCTTTTTTGATAAATGTAACTATATACTGGTGCTATTCCACTGCTGATTTGAAAATGTTGTCAGTATTTGTATTTTGCATAAACCCCTGTAATCTCACAGAAGAATAAATTGCAATCCTGTTATAATTTATGGTTTCTATCAGTAATGATAACTTTGTAGAACCACAGAAATACAGTTTTCAGGATGTGTTTACAACCTAATACAGTAAAATGGAAAGCCTTAATTATTGGCCAATTTAATGAAAACTCGTCAATGCTTTCACCTTTCCCAACTAAAGCTACTATGCTGCAGTGGAGGCTACCATTTCCTTGACAGTTTGTTACATGTAGTAACGATTTAAAGAAAATGCAATCATTAGTAAAAATAAAATTCACACTTTTGTTCAGTAAAGTTTCCTAGGTTACAGAAATACCAATTGGTGGGAAGAATATGTTTTATACGATATGTTATTAACCTTGTCCAATATGCTTTAATGACTGAGAGCAGTTGCTTTAATAATTGCTCAGGAGTAAAGATTACATATTAAATTGCCCTACATGAAAAAAAAATCTATACTTGATTATCATCATCATCATCATCATCATCAAAAAAAATATTCTTTACTATATTAATATAATATATATAATATATTCATTATATTATTATATTATTTTATAAAATATTCAAATAAGCTTAGAAAAATTCTTACTCACCTTGAAACAGAATTTGATTGCTAAATTGATTTAAAGCATTGAATAAAGAACTGTTCTCTTGTTGGTTGCTTAATGCCAATTTTTTAGCTCTAAAAATAATCTAAAAAATTTACATTTTCTTTGACATTTTGAAAATAATTTTCTTTTCACAATGGCTATTTTCTGAAGTCAAAAGTACTGATATTGCTGTTTTAATTTTTCTTTTCCACCTTGACACTCATTTATATTGCTAGTATTTCACTGCATGCACTTCCAAAAAAAAAACATGCAGTTAGGTTAATTGACCTTAGACTGTGTTAGAGAATAACATACATAAAGACATTAACATCTGATTGAGATTGTGAGCCCCTTTGAGGGACAGCTAGTGACTGGAATTGACATGGACTTTGTAAAGTGCTGCGCAATATGTTGGAGCTATATAATTAATGTATAATTATAAAAATATCCTAAAGGTGACATTATTGTAAAATCCATTGCAAATCCAGATAATAAAAAAAGGTTAACTAACTGTAAAGTTGTTGAAGAAGAGTTGCTTTTTACACCACTTTTGGCCAGGCATAATTTATTTTTAAAAGAAGGTAATTTTTAGAAGAGTTCTAGTAATGCATTTTTAAAGTACAATTTAAAAATGATATCCCCCACCCCTTGTTATTACCAACCATACAGCTTGATATTTCATTGCTTACAGATCCCCACAAAAGCAGTGCTTTGAGGGGTGCTTTAGGTGTGGTACTATATACAGTGACTTGTTCTGTACCTCCATAACCCTATTGTGGTCATTTATAGGCCATGTAAGAGTAAATGTTGCTGTTTAGGAGCCTTCCTCCTGTCAAGAGTTAAACGGAATAAAGTCAGAAACCAGTTAAAGCGTAACTAAAGTTCCACTTTAAAAAGTTATGATCAGGGAGGGCTATTTTGCAGAAACGGACTGGGGATGTCCCTTCTGCAATAAGCATTCTTACCTGACTGATCAAAATTGCTGAGTTACGCATACAGAATACAGAGCAATCCCAGTTTTCCCTGCAAATGTTGGAATTTAATTAACTCCCATGCACATGCGTAGAAGATATATCATTCTAACCCAGCCAATCAGTATGGCCAAAGTTTGTAACTAGGAAAAGAAGAAGTAGAACATTTGTTGTATATTACACTTGCGCAGTTAAGTGATTAGCAAACATAAATCAATGTTCCAAGTTAATTCTTTAAGCCTATAAAGTGCTCTTACATTTTTTAATTGTATTATGAATTTACAATACCTTTTTAAGAGATTAATTGTATGTCCATTATCACAACAGGACTGTTAAATGAATCATAGTTTTTAAATCGAAAATATTATTAATAAAAAAAAAAATAGGATCCCCTTATCATGAGTGTCAGGTGATAAAAAGTGGGTTCTATTTAGTTCTAACAAAGAAGCTGTAGATTTATGTACGTGCTAAAGACTTTCTTTTATAGTATATAGTAGGTAAATATAATACTGTATCCTACAGCAATTATTATCTACCTACTTTGTGTTTAAATGTATTAGCATTATAACAGGCACTTTCTACGTTGACTATTGTTTGTCATAATGATGTAAAATTATGTTAAATTACATGAACATAGAGTGGTACTCATATATCTCAATTATAAACCATAATAGTTACATAGCAGGTGAGATTTACTTTTGATTTCCCAGTTGGATATTGTGTTTGTTCCTTTTAACCGAGGCCCTGTTATACATTTAGAAAGCTATATTAGCAAGCTAAGAGGTAAAACATTCAATAACAGTATTATCCCAACAGATGTAACACAACAGTGGACAATGTGAGGTTGCAAAAAGACACCTTTGAAGATCTCCTATAAAAATTTTGATTCGTAAAAAAAAAACATGAAATCAATGAAATGCAATATTCCTAAGATTTTGTGTTAATGCACCAAATTTAGATCAGATCTAATCAAACCTAGGCACTCCAATCTTTGTCTATGACAAAGCATTTTAAGAAGACCCATCCAAAGAAAAACTGTGATATATTGTTATCTAATTATTGAATTGCTGAATTTCCAGGAGCTCTTACGAAGTGACAAGATGTTCCATTAAAGGTTGAAGCATAAATGTCTAGTGACCCTTCAATTATCAGAGTACATTTTATATATATAATATTTAAACACTTTATATTTCATTAGATTTTTTGCTTTAAACTTATTGGCAAAATCACAAATTAGCATTACCCAAGAATACTGAGGCACTAAGCACTATGCATTTAGTGAAATGGCTTTAACTAAGTTTATTATCTTTTTTTTTTAATTTTACTTAAGGAATAAAATATTTATTTTACAACTAAATCCTTATTATATAGTCCTTCAATGACTCCCAATCTGATGAGCATAGTAAGCTTTCCTATAGAAGCAATATAGTACTGCTAACTTCTTGATTTTCTGACTTAAACTTAAAATTCCTAGTCATTTATTTGAGCTAACAAAGGGAGAATCCCTCCTGTAACTCATTCACCTAAGTACTTGTATGTTTTGGAATTGTATATATGTTCATGGTATGTTTGTAAGGTAAGCAGTATTGTTAAGTAGTATTTTTATATCTATTTACTGTAACTAAAAACAAAATATAACATTTGTTATCTTTATTATATGTTTAGATAGAAATGTAGTAGGATAAAATCAAGGCAACATATACATTATTGCAACACTCCCTGATAAATTGGTGTTCTCAAAACAAGAATCAATCATGGTTGGATCTATTGATATTGGTTATACACTTGCTGCATGACATTATCATAGTTTGAAGCCATGTAATGAGACCATTACCACCTAGATTAATTTGTGCTACTGAAACCACCTTTTCATATTTTTGTCATATGTGATGTCTACAACTCAGATGACATGATGATGTTGACCTTCTCTAGAATGCAGTGACTGGAACAGCTCCAAGCTCAAGAGGATTTATACTGTCAATTCATTTTTTCTTCACAAACCACATGAGTGTCTCCTGAGAAGAGATTCCCTCATTACAAAGGAAAAGCACAAAAAGATGATGGAAAGAGTGATAAAAATGACTCCTATCAAGTTTTACCAGCTTTACTGAAATGTGTTGGGTCATAAAAACAATGTGCAAAGCAAGAAGAAGTAATAAAACGTGTAAGTGTATATACCAACAGTATGTATTATTGAAAAACACATAAAAAGTCATAATTACAGTAGGTGCAAAAGGTACAAGAAGCCCACATTAGAGCTCAACTTCTTTTTACCAGATATGTGCCTTCATTATAATCTGTACAGAATAAATCAACATTTCCTATTCCTCAAAATATCCTATTCAACTTTTTATCTATATTCCACTTCATTAGATGTATTAGCTACCTAAAATATGATAATTGAAGTGGAAGTAAGAAGCATGAATAAAACTTTGAGCGTCTGCCCTACTCTTGCAGGACTCAACAAATCTAAGTTTGTCAAATAGAATAAAATGTATAAACCAGTTGAAAAACTTGGATGTACAAGGTACCACCAATAAGCCTAAAGTTTTTTTTGGGACCTACCTGTCAGTTTTTTTTCTGATAGCAGCTGTTGTACAAAAACTTAGTAGCCCTTAGTTAATTTTAACTCCCCCTCACACCTTCTATAGAGTAGGTTTAAACCTACTGCTGGATCGAGCAATTTTGCGTTGTTCTTAGTGACTTGCACCTTGCCAACTGTTCAGTCACAGCACTGATTTTTAAGAAACCAGCTAGTTGCAAAGAGTTGTACTGATCACTGCTACCCCTATTCACTTCTGTATAGGGCTGTCCTGTGGAGAAGCTTCATGTAGTGTCTTCCCAAAAGCAGCAGTTCCCTGACTTGAGAAAGTGGTAATGCACTGCAGCCTCAAGGCCACTGTGCACAAAGCCTTACTATTTTTATGTTGTTTTAGCACTTATGTGTAAACTTTTCTTCATAGCCTTGCCTTAAAAAATATAGCTAAAAAATGTCCTTATTTAAATTTGTAAATAATGTTGTTTTGTACTAGAAAAAAATCATATTCTTTCAAAAATCATAAGTGAGTTGAGTGCGTACATTGATATGAAAATCGTTTTTTATTGGGCTTCTGTAATATTCTAATTTTCTATAATACTGAATTTAGGGTTTTCATTATCTGTAGGCCATAATCAGCAAAATGAAAAGAAATAAACGCTTGAAATATATCACTCTGTGTGTAATGAACCTATATAATATCTGAGTTTCACTTGAATCTTCACTTTTATTTGAATTAAATTACATTTATATAGATGCACTTGTATATATATATTACTGTAATTGTATTGTCTTCTATATTTTAATTATTTTTAATTACAAACATGTTAATAATTAATAAATAATTCTTGTTTTTTTTTAACCTTCTTGATTATTTTGAGTTGCTGCCAAATTCCTTTTTACTTATCCCATTTAGTACTGGAGCATTAACACCATTAAGTCATTAGTTCATGCAAATAAAATAATAGCCGGGCTCATTTTTAATCAGTAAATGATTTAATAGTTTGTACAGAGACAAATTCTAAATATAAGCTTAAAGACCATGTCAGTGGTTTCATAAGCTCTTGTGTGGCTTTGTTGTAGGTTTTTGAAAAATTTCCAATGGAAATAAAGCAGAGCTCATTAGTTGTGATTTAATGCAGTTCTCAAAAGAATGTTACTAAGTCTGTGAGTCTAAAGTACAACTTTGCCAACTGCAAATCTTGCCTAAAATTTCTTTTTATTTATGGCTCTGAGTGATGTGATCTGTATATGTATTGTAAAACATGGTATTTTAACAGTCAATACTACATTTTAATGAGAAAAGTGATAAATGTTCACTAAATACTTTTTATATGACTAATCATTTAATAACCTTGATTCACCCCAACCTAATATTTTGTTTTCTGAGCAAAGTTTCCTTAACATGCACCTATACTATCCTTATGGTCAGCAAAATATTAGTATATCTGGCTATGACCTATAATGCTTTGCTTAGTTCCTGAAAATAGAATAAAATGACATCTTTCTGGATCAATATACGGACAGACAACACTTAGATTGACAGTGCATGGGTTTGGAAATGTATTTCAAAGTAAAATGGGCCACTAATTTTTAGAATACAAAGGAAAGTGTATATATTGCATCTGTTATGTGGTAAGTTGGTATTTGCATACAATTTTGGGAAACTGGAGAAAAGTATTGGGAAGGCACTGGGATCTAGTAGATGACACCTAATAGTGTCTGATGTACTGCATCACTGTTGTTTTGCTAACTTTAAAGATAACACAGAGCCTCTAATTATGGGGGGGCTTTCTTTGAATTGCATGATACATTGCTGCTGTTGCAGCCATTATAGCTAGGAACTAATTCAAGTAAAAGCATTATTACCTGCAATTATCACAATTTTATAAAATATATGTTCATGTAACATTAAAAGCACCACTCCACAGTTCTAGCACTAGCAAAGGAATGAAAGGTACAGTCTGATGATGACTCATAAACAAGTATTCATAAAGTCCCTCATAAAATCTTTAGATCTACAAATTACATCAAGTATTTTTATGGAAGTTTTAAAGTGCTTTCTCTCCATGAGGGTCAAACTGAAAAAAAACTTTCCTCCAAAGATCACAAATATGGGGTAATTTTTTCCCCATAAAGGTTAATTCTGGGTATGACACTTGGTATGGTTGGTTTATTAAACCAGAATAGAGTTTGGAATCATGCACCTGCCCTACCACAAAAGGGATGGGCTCTAGGGAGACTAGTGAGGTTTATATTTTACATCAAATTGGCATTAGAGTATGTAACTTTATATACAGTGATACTTCGGCTAACAAAGAATTAGTTCCAGAATCACATTTGTTAGCTGAAATCTTTGTTAGCCGAAACATGATTTCCCATAGGTTTCTATAGAAAATCATTTAATTTGTTCTGGATGCTGGCCACAATTTAAAGATAAGCTTTATAAAAATAGTAAAAAGCAAAATATAAAAGGTCAAAAACTTACCAAAGACTGAGGTGAACAGCTTCCCCCAGTAACAGCAGGTAACAGGTACATTATTTGAATAAATGCAATTAGGACAGATGTTTGTCTCAACATATTACTAGACAGTGTAGTCTCAAGGCAACTTTTCCCTGCTCCTTCTCCTTGATCTTTCCTCTGCTTTTGACACTGTTGATCAGCCCCTTCTAATACAAATCATGCGCTCCATTGGTATCTGTGACACTGCTCTCTCTTGGTTTGCTTCCTATCTGTCTGACCGCTCCTTTCAAGTTTCTTTCAATGGTAACTCCTCCTCACCCACTCTCCTCCCTGTTGGTGTCCCCCAAGGGTCAGTCCTTGGACCGGTCCTCTTTTCTCTGTACACCTCCTCTCTCGGTAGTCTCATATCCTCCTTTGGCATACAGTACCATCTGTATGCTGATGACACCCAAATTTATCTGTCCACCCCTGACCTGTCTCCCTCAGTCCTGGATAAGGTCTCATGCTGCCTGTCGGCCATCTCATCATGGATGTCTGACCGATTCCTGAAACTCAACCTGGATAAAACAGAACTCATCATCATCCCCCCCTCAAATTCCAAATCCCCCCCTGACATATATCTAACTGTTAACAACACTGTTATTCGGCCCTCCCCTCAGGCACGTTGTCTTGGTGTCACCTTTGACTCGGCCCTCTCATTCACCCCCCATATTCAGAACATTTCCAGGTCCTGTCACTTTCACCTACGCAACATCTCCAAAATCCGCCCCTACCTGTCCCCTGAGACCACCAAACTCCTTGTACATGCTCTTATCATCTCCCGTCTGGACTACTGTAACATCCTTCTCGCTGGTATTCCACTAACCCGACTCTCCCTTCTACAATCTATTATGAATGCTGCAGCCAGCCTCATCCATCCTTCCCTCCGCTCCTCTTCTGCTGCATCTCTTTGTAGTTCTCTCCATTGGCTTCCTTTTCACCTTAGAATCAAATTTAAGCTCCTGTGCTTTGCCTTCAAATCCCTACACAGTTATTGTCCCACTTACATCTCTGACATGGTTAAAAAATACTCCCCCTGCCGCTCTCTCCGCTCCTCCAATGACCTACTAATGACTTCCTCACTCATAACCTCATCACACGCATGAATACAAGACTTTTCTAGAGCTGCTCCAACTCTCTGGAATGGTCTTCCTCGTCCTATTGGCTTGCTCCTACTTTCTGCTCATTTAAAAGAGCACTCAAAACCCATTTTTTCAAACTTGCCTACCCGGCTTCTTCTGTCATTTGAAACCATCACTACTTCCCACACTACATATCTCACATCCTTTGTGTGTGAAATTCCCCCACCTACTAGATTGTAAGCTCTTCGGGGCAGGGTCCTCTCCTCCTGTATCACTGTCTGTATTAGTCTGTCATTTGCAATCCCTATTTAATGTACAGCGCTGCATAATATGTATGCGCTATATAAATCCTGTTTATTAATAATAATAATAATAATAATAATAATAAAGTGTGGTGTCAGTTACTGTATAAAATCCTCACTGTGAGTTAATCACAAACAAAGCAAAAAAATCTTCATGGAGCTTAGACATTCATTACCTTCTGTAGCAAGCTGTGCTTTGATATGCAAAACTCAACAGCTGCAGAGTTTGTCTTGGTAATTAAAGGGTTACAAGAGGTTTGAGAAGGGCTCCCCTAAGATCAACCACAATCATTAATCCAGGGCACTCTGATCAATTTTATTTGCTTTTAAAACAGGAAAACAAAAAGAAATACCCGGATTTGGCTTTTTTTTTTACAGTTCAGTAAAACAGCACAAAATGTTATCTTCTTGTTAGGTTGAAGATTTGACCTTACTGGTCAGGTTGTTACAGCACAAATCAGGCAAGCAGTCTCTCTATTATTATTATTATTATTATTATTATTAAACAGGATTTATATAGCGCCAACATATTACGCAGCGCTGTACATTAAATAGGGATTGCAAATGACAGACTAATACAGACAGTGATACAGGAGGAGAGGATCTTTTCTAAACGCACTCTCTACTAGATAGGTACTGAGGTATCTGACCTAACTAACCAGCCCAATTGGGTTGGTGGTCTATGGTATTGGGAATCAACCCTGATCATATAGGCTCCCAGTGAAGCAGCCTCAGTGCAGGTTTTTTAAAACTCCCAGGTAAAGATTAATGTTTCTATGCTGACTTCACCTTCAGCTGCAAACCTGTGAAACCATGGAGCTTCGTGTCTCCTATCCTGTGTGTATAAATATATATATATATATATTTTTTTTTTTTTTTTTTTTTTCTTGTAACATAGTGTTTCTTGAGATGGAATGTTTGGCTTCTCCATGTCTACTTTAAGAGCATAATGGCTCATTATTTTTATTATATCCCAGCAACCTGGGACCAGTACACAGAATAAACATGTCTGCTTTTGTTCATCAAGTAGATCAATGACTATTCATTATACTTGATGAAAATATTCATATCTTAAAAAAACTAAGACATCCTCTATTTTTAAGCTGCGATTTATTACTTCTTTAGATTTAGATTTCCTTTAAGCCTGCAAAATATTGCATGTGCTCTCTTCAGATATTTTACATTTTGAAAAGTGCAAAAGAAGAGCACATCACAGTGTAGGCCTTCGGTGATACTGTGAACAAGTGACTACCTACTCTTAAAAAATGGCTTCTGATAGGGCTCCACAAAATTAGTTTATTATGTCTTTACTGTGTCTTTACTTTACTACATATCATAGTGGCTACTATCTTCTGGACCTAAAAACTAAGATACACTTTTGTTCAAAATTGTCTTTGGAATCTATTTTTATTAGCTATTCCCTGAATAGCTAATATCAAGTATGAATTATATTATGTATGGCTGTTGTCAGTAGTGAGTTAATGTAAAAGAAAGTTAGTACTACAGGACTATATAAAAAATTGTATTCTTGCGCCATCTTGTGGTTATTACTGGAAATATCCATGTTTATTTTTTGGTTTGATATTTAGTTTATATTGCTATAACCAATAGTATTAAGCCTCCAAAAAAAGAAAAAAAAGTCCTAATAACATTGAAAAATAGAATATAGAATACTACAATTTATCTATCATGTATTTATAAACTATGTCAAAATTTTTGTTTTATTTTGCTGAACAGAATAATGCCTGTGGTTTCACAAATCTGGCATGCAGGACTGTTTAGGTTATAGGGTATTATTGCCCTTCAAGTTTTTGAAAAACACATAACCCTGAACATTTTGTGCTGTAGTCTAAATATTTGTAAAAATCTGATCAAGAAAATCATCCACAAGAGAATATATATGTATTATTATTGGTCTGGCTTAAATTGATTTGGGTGGTAAATATGTTGGGTGCCCACATAATCATAATTCTTCTGCACACATCCAGGCACACTCATGTATTTGCCATATAGTGATTTGTTAAAGGCCTTCCTTTTTTTTTTTTTTGTTAGAATGCATCTCTGATGTAGACCGAGAGCCTCTATTTGTGTATATTGTACACACATATTTGTAAGACGTTGTTGTGTCTATTAGAGTTCCCATTTCAGTTTAGTTCATTTCATGATTTAAGTTAGCTGTTTCACTTTTTTTATAGTTCTAACATAATTTGCAGCAGTCTGAAGTGTCTAGCAGAACACATGTTGTTTTTTACAAATGTATGTATGTATGAGTTGGAATGAGCTTAAAGTTTTTTTTTCAAATTTTGATTTACCAGCGACTTTGCCAACTGTGTACTTAAATCTCTTAAATTGCTGAGGAAAAAATAAGGGTTATTTAACATGATTTTGTCAATTATTTTGATTTTGTCAAACCCGATCTCTTGAAAACAAAGGAATTATTGCTGTAAACAAATGCTCTGTCTATGTTCTTTCTGATGAGCCTTTTTAACAGAAACAAAAGCCTGTCATATTTTTATGGTTGTGCTGGCTGTTCCTTAAAATTTCCAGCTTTTGTAAATTTTGTAAAATGTAAATAGAAATGTAGCCAAATTATTTTCCTTATATACAAAGCTAAGAATTCATAATTTATCTGACTAGTTCCTTTGAATACATTGATATTGCACATCAAAGATGGCAAAGTGTGTGGTCCCAGTGGTGGCATAGCAGCTCATGGGTACAACAATAAAATGTCGGACCCAGTGGTTACCAAAGTTGATTACACACAAAGTCTGCAAAGTGAATTTAAAAAATAAAATAAAAAAAATGCAGCTGCAAATTTTTTCTTGCCTATTTTATGTAGGTGCCTCGTGCACTTTGTAGCATATTCCAACTGATCTAAATCAATAGGAGAACAGAGAATGCCATTTAAATGAATAATCCTCATTTGGATGCAAAAATTGGGGCATACAAAGGATGTAACCACCTATGAAAACAGGGAACAAATTGACTGATGATAGTCGGTTATATCTCTCTGCCGGGCAACTAGCTTCTCGCAGATTAGGATCTGTAGCAAAATCTGAGAATCTGAGTATCCTGGTCATAGACACAATATCTTTTAGACCAAAAGCATTTTAGAAATTTGTTTGGAATAAAACTGACGAATAGTTGTAATGATTAATGATAATAGCATTAAAAGGAAGTTGAAGAAAAGTACAAACAACTGCCCTCTGAACTCTAGTCTAGGGAACTAGAAATATATTTTAAGTTTTGATCATCAGAGAAACCAGCTCAGTAGGCTACGTAAGATATATTCTGCTCCTTGTTGTGGCTACCTGTTTTAGTGTTGTCATAGACACAGGAGGGAGTTCAGGGGTAAAGTCATGGGATATTGAAACATTGCCCCTGATTCATCAAGCAAAATCGGATTATCGGTCGCGCATTCGTATTAG
>NC_092859.1:79603432-79748727 GCF_032062135.1 Pyxicephalus adspersus | reverse complement strand
GGATTTCAATGATGAATCAGGGGCATTGAGTTGATTTATTAAAGCTTTCCAAGGATGGAGAGGATACACGTTTATCAGTGAAGCTGGGTTATTCATCAAACCTGGAATGGATTTACTAAAAGTCATGTGCTATTTGTTAGCAAATGTTTGCAGTCCTGGACCAGATCCATTCCAGGGTTGCTGGATCACCCAGCTTCACTGATAAAAGTGTATCCTCTCCAGCTTGTTACCCACCACTCTACCCAGTTGTGCTTTGTTTGATTACCTTTCTAAATACCTGACCTCGACCCTGCTTCTTTTCTTCTGCCTGTCTTAACCTTAAAACATCTAGACCTTTATCCTTGCTTGCCTTCTGTCTTGACTTCGAACAGTCTTGAACTTGCTTCTTATCAACTGCCTGCCTCTGAACTTGGCTTGACACATAGGTTCCTTGCTGAGGCTCCTTCCCATCTTGTACCTAATCTCCAGCTGTCCTTACACCATAGCTGTCTGTGTGGTAAGAGGGGCCTGGGGGCCACAACCTGGTGTTCTCCCTGCAACAAAGTAGTCTAGTGGCTACCAGCTCATCAATCCTTGCAGGGTGCTCCAGTGAATACTAGGAGATACTTAGACTTCATGTCCATGATGATCCTATGTCACCTGCAAGGGAGTGTAGTCCTAACACTAAATTTCCCTAGGTTAAAGGGTAGGGGCTGCTGTGCATGTAACTTGACTAGGCAAGCGTTCAGTTGGCAAGCCACTGGATGTTTCCTTTAAGGTCATCACATGATGGAGAACTGGCAGTGGTAGGATTCTGCAGGAAGAGGAGTTCTGAATAGTTTAGCTACAGAAACAAATTATAGGATTGCAAATTTTGCTATGAAGATGTCCCCGGATATGTGCCGGAACAACCACAGCTTAGCCATAAATTTAAAAAGTCCAGACTACAGATTTACCAAAAGACCATAAAGCCCCATTCCTTCCATATGTATAGTGAAATACTATTTTATTAGCATTGGCACTACAACCACCCTCTTAAGAAGCCTCCCTGACCCTATCCTTCAGCTGGATATTTTGCAATCTTTGGCCCTTTGCCTGTCTGCTTACCTGCATTGTCTTCTTTTTGAGCCAAAGCATTTTACAGGTCCTAAAACCTAATTGGTTACTAATAAGTGTAATTAAATCATGTTGTTAGTCCAGGTGCTGTGTGATTTACCTTGCTTCTTCACTTACACTGCATTCCACATGGGCCCTAATACCTTGAAATATAATAAAACAAAGTGGGATGTGATTAGCCAGTTTAAAAAATACAGCCATATGTCAAAAACACCATAAATCTCCATATACATACTGTGTAGAGCATTCTGATTTACATTATTTGTGTGAAACTAGGAACATTTGCAAGTATATTTAATTCTGTAAACTAAGAAAAGTAGGATTTTCTGAAAACTTTTATTCATATACCTTCTGCACATCATTTTTGCTTTCTTGTAGTGCTGCAAGCCCTTGAAAAGAACATAAAATAAGATATTAGGGAAATGGTTTTGTATTGGCTCATAAGAATTACAGACATTATTATAGTTTTTAGGCTTAAATAGTAAATGATTTGCGGATTGCTGCTAGGATACAAAAATGCATCTAATTTTTCAGGCTGATTGGAAAATTGCCATTAGCTGAGTTCATTGTACACTCATCTTTGGAGACTGGAGGATCCCAAATATACAGACATTTGGACTGTTTTAAAATAAAGACCTTGTAAAATGTTGGGTCCGGCACAAGGACAAACAGATTTTTCTCTGCCTGTGGCTCCTGTCTATAAGCACAATGCTGGAAACATTTCTTGTTTAGCTGTACGAATTTTGTGTAATTGTCTGCAACTTAACACATTTTCTGTTGGCAATCTCAAAAGAAACCACATCTCTCTAACATGTATTTTTGCCATTTGCTAAATAGAGAAGGGGAGCATTTAAAGTGAACCTGTTTCCACAAAATCTCCAGAATAATCTCCAAAAAGGGAAAAAACTAATAATAAAGTGTGATGGATGAGTGGCCAGCATGGTAAATATAATGTTAAACTGTTACATTTCAAAGAGATCGATATTTAAAAATTAGAGAGAAAGGAGAAAAGGAAAGGGGTGTGAATAAAAACATTGTCATCTATGAGAATGTAATTTAACAAATAAAAGATATGTCTTGACTGATGTACTGGAAATTAAACAAGCTTATATGGATCTATGAGTGCTGAGCATTATAGGGATGCCACAGAAATGTTAGGCTATGTTAGACTAGTAGTGAGGTTGCGGTGCATGTAGTCTCTTACATGAAGCAGCCGAATACAGAATAAAGTGCGGTGGCAAAAAGTGGTTCAGTACTGCCCAATGCAACCGTGTAGCAGTGCCAGCAGGCAAGTGGCTGGCATGGAATCAGTTGCCAGGAAGCACTTGGAAATGATTGTTCCTTACACAGCTCTAAACCTAGCCTTATTCCACATTGACCACACACAGCAACTTCTAAGCAAAGAGCCTTGCATGAGAAAAAGCTATTTAAAAACTGAGACAATATTATGGAAAAGCTATACTCCTGAAAAATGCCCCCATAGTTTATGAATATATATTACTCAATCTCCTAGGCTAGCATCGGTTTCATGGTCATTGTCCACTGCCTAAGTGCCTTCATCCCAAAGTAACAATAGTTTTAAATTCTGATCAGAATGAAATAGGTGTAAGTAATTACTTAATAACCTGATAAGAAACGTATATAAAGCTTTCATAAAGGCTATTTTGCTATTTAGAGGTTTCCTAGAGTTTAAAGAAATTTCACATAAAAAAAACACTTTGAATAAAATACATTTATGTTCCTAGTATAGTTCCATACATGTGCAGTATTCTATGTGTTGGTAACACATGTAGTTTTACAGATCAGTCTCTAGATGGCAGTATTGCAGCAGTGATTTGAGAAACCTTATAAGAAATCTGCACACAAGCCCTTGGCAGCTCTGTATTTGCTGTTCAAAAACTAGTTGGGACAACTACAGTTTCCTCTTCTATGTGACATTATATATTGCCAGGTCATGTTTAGATCAACAAAAAAAATTCACATTTAAAAAAAAAACTGCCTGATCTTTTTTTAAAGATCCACAACAGCATGTATGCAAGGATCTTATTCATTTTTTAACCGTCAGGTTTGCTGAAATCATCGCATACTGATAAATGTCAGTAACTCTGACCCCGGGCACCAAGCAGCCATACTGAAGCATGTGCACAATTAATTTCGTTTGACAAATATTGATGATTATTAATCAAACAGAATGAATAAATGTCTCAGTATACTGTATATAAGCTTCTCGGGTAGCATGTACTACTACGTCATTATTCACATGGGCGTTAGGCATTCTGACATCCTGTGTGAGTATTTATTATTACTATGTATCATATGAGTAGATCATACTGTAGTAAACCTTTTGTTTCATTTAAGTTACCCGTCTGCTCCTGCTCCACCTGTAGTGTATATACTGTAATATATATATATATATATATATATAACTACACCAGGTAAAATTGAATCAGCTTCTCTGCTAGGGGTAAATTTATTTGGTAATTATTCAGCTGGCTCTTTACTTGCCATTTGAATCTTTCTGCTGTGGTTGCTCTTATTTCAGTTTTCTCCATTAATTAAAAATGCAGATTTTACATTTCAACAGTAAAAGAAAACCTAATGTTCTGTTTTATGTAACTTAAAACAACTGTTGATGTACTTTAGCGTCTCATACAACAGGACTTTATTCTTAAACATAATTATTTTTAGCATGCATATGAACATTGCCAAAGTACAATAACAGCTTCTTCATACCTGCCAGTGCTTTCTCAGTATAGTTTGCCAATGGGGCTAACAAATGTTGCTTTAATATAGTGTATCACAATGTTTTTAACATAGGAGAACTCTTTGAAAAAAAAAATTGGGTCTTCAGGGAACCCCTTCTATAATTGCTATATCCACAACTTACAGTGTGGTGATCAGTAGAAACAATTCCCCTTTCATTGCTGGCCAGTGGGAAGGCTGCCACTCTTACAGATAGCCAAAAAGATAATTGGTATTTATTAAACTGACCTGAAAGTCACTAACTATTTATTGGTCAGGGAATCCCTAGCAACCTGTGGAGGAACCATGTAAGAGAAAAAACTGCTAAATATGTTGTCACTAAAAAAAAACTTTTGCACTGTAGATGGATTTACTGGAAGGGGAAATTTTTAACTAAATCAATTGCTGATAAATGCAAAAAACTAAACTAATGGCACCATCATTGACCAGACACCAAGTATTTCAAATTGATTATGAGATATGTGTGTGGTATGGACACAAAAAATCTTTTATAGTCAGAGCCCAAACTTGTTGTTAAGACCTGGCTCATAGACAAGCTAAAGCAGAAGACAGCTCCACTTCAAGATGCTTTGGTGGTTGGATAAGCTAAAAAAATTCTACTAAATAAGTATGATCACACTGTAATTTAAATTGAGAAAATTGTACTTTCAACTCTCCGAACATGTGTTTCTTTCTGGCTGAACTGCACAGTATACCAAGGCTGTCATTTTCCCTTTATATCTTGTTTATTCTTGTCTTAGTATAGAAATGCTTGCAGAATAGTAACTGATGTTTCAGCAAAGTTTTATTCTGTAAAAGTGTCTCTAAATCTAGAGGGCCTGGATTAGGATTTATCAATCTTTTTAACATTGAAGGACCATTTTTATCTAACTTTTAGGTCTTCAGAGGACCCTTTCTAAAATTAATATATCCACAGTACATTAGCGTGGTGGTCTGCAGCATGAATGTCTATTACATCGCTGACCAGGAAAAAGAATGTCACCCTTATAGATAGCCAAAACGATCATTGGTGTCAGTGGTAACTGACCTGGGAGGCTCAAATTGCTCACTGCTCAAGGAACCAATAGCAACCTCTGGAGAAATGCTGGTGAGAAACACTGGCCTAGATCTTAAAGTTCAATACTGCTACCTCAGGAGATCATTTAGATCATGCCACTGAGCATTTGTAGGCAATCAACTTTTCAACATATTAGGGTGTATTGATCAAAGTTATATTCACATGACATCCCCCCATTTTTTTGAGACTGATTTAATGTTCCTCAATCATGCTATTTATAACATATAACATCAAACAAGAATCACCTAGTGAAAATGTAATCATGTTGAAGTGCACAACATGAATTGTAGAAAAACAGCACTTATGCATATTCCATTTCAAATGATGGGTTCAATCTGACTGTTGGTGGGCCTTAATGGGGATTGCCTTTAAAAAGTCCATGCGGACAAATCTAGCAGGATTTCTCCAGCTGAGGTTTGGATCCAAAGGAACTGAAAGAAAAGATAACACCTCCTTGAACAGGAAGATCACACCATACCAGGTGTGAGGTATGGGGATTGTGCATGGAAGCATCTACTTCAAGGACTTCTCCAATCATCCTGCCTGGTGTATAAACATACCTGCTATCTGTTGACCCCCAAAGGAGCCAGAGGACTTGCCCCCAATGCAATAGTGACACCTATTGGAGAATATCAGCGGGCACCTCTGAGCAGTGTATTTCCGGAAGTAGGAGGACACCCAAGTAAGTGGTGGATCCATGGGTGTGGCTGGATGTGGCCAGGGGTCCGGGAGATGTATAAGAAGGGACAACAGCCACAAATCGCCCCCTTAGCCTCCTATTCGCTTATATCTCTTGCTCTTATTCTCATATTTCTCTTATCCTCCTATATATTTATCCTATGCCTTTTCTCCCAAATCTCTTATTCTCTTATATCTCTTTCTCTTGGTTGGATGGAAGTTCAATTTTCAGCAGTTGCCTTTTTTTTACTTGCACAATGTTTCAACTATTCCCTGTTTTGAATGTATATATTCCATGCTGTTGTCAGGTGATTCACTTTTACTTATTTATCTAAGGGGTTTACATTTTATTGTCAATAGCTTCTTTCACCCTGCAAAGACTCAATCATTTGGAAACAGCAAGCCCAGCTTTACCAAAAATTCACACAAGTTTTGGCTGCAGTGTTAAATATGAATGAAGGAATATTCACATTTTTTTGTGGGCAGGTTATTGCACCCCATAGCTGCTGCAACCTAAGAAGGGAAAGGGTAAAAAATGTTTTGGACATGGTAATTTTAAGAACTTTAATGAATATGCATGTAGTTTGTGATGGCAAAATGTATATTCTGAGCAAGATTACTAGCTATGATATATTAGTTCCAATTTGGATCTGAATTGGCCCTTGAGTTTCATTTAGGACAGATTCCAGCAGAAAGGATCTTAGTAAATGCTGGTATTTTACATGTACTTTACATTTTATTTATTTTTCTATGTTTAATAATTTAGGGAAATGTGCACTGTAAATTGTGCTTGATTTGACAGCCACTCCCTGAACATTCTTGAATATCACAAATAGCCCAAATATTTTCGGAAGCTGCTTTTGAACATATTGACTAGTATTGAAATTAGTTATTAATAGAAAAGAGTGTTTCTGGCTTATATCATAAGTGGAATTGTGTGGCCATACAGACCGTACTGCTAGTATTCTGTTTTCCTTGATTCCTAAGCACTAATTCTTAAAAGTCTAGGAACCCCATTAAGGTCAGAAATGAGAACATTGGTAGAAGTGTCCCTAAACCCAGCAACAGCATCATACATCTGTGAGCCACCTTTAAATTCTCTTGTGTGACAGTCATTTTTGGTAGAGAATGTTGAAGGTGAATTCTTCTAAATCTTACCTAGATATATTCCTCAGTTTTTTATTGATTGAACCTGTTGTGAATGGAAAGTTTGTTGAAATTGACTAAACTCTGGCATAGGTTTATCCAGCTTTAGGCCATGGAGATGAAGCGATCACAGGCTTATAGTAGGTTAATTAGTGCACCTTCATATATTTTCCCCTTTTGCTTCCAACAGTGCCACCACAGTATATCATACCCTGCTTTCTTGCAGAAGCAAGGGGATCAAGCAATTAGTTGTCCGCCCTTTGCTCAGCAGCTCACAGCATCTCCTGCTTCCCTTTAGCCGTGCAGCTTGAGACGTATCTTTCTTAGCATCCCCAGCACATAATCTGTGCACAGTTTAAGGGGATTTTGAGTGCTGATTTGTCCCTGGCTTCATCCTCTCCTGTGCCTGTGACGCTTGACTCTCCTTTGTCTTTACCCTTGGATACTTTGGCGGACTAATTCCTTTTTTTGTGCTATAGGCAAAGTGCAGGGTTACATTGAGGCACTGGCATCTGGTGAGCACTGACATTGGACCAGGACATCACATCAACATTTAGTAAAACTATTCCTTAAAACAGTATACTATTGTCTCCTTTTGTGCTGGATTACCAATACTTTATACAACATAAAGAGTAGCTTCAAAGCCTTCAGTTATATGCTACAAAGATCTAAGTGTTCTAGCACCATGTTCTGTCACTGTGTCTGAAAGAAACCAGGTATAGTGATAAAGCAGCATTTAGGCTTTACCTACTAAATAAATATCATTTTAATAAATATTCATTTTACTAAAAAGGTTTAGACTGAAACATGTGTCATGCTTGATTTGTTCAGTATGATATTTAGAAAAGAAACAAATGTTAAAAATATCTATTGCTTTGAGTAATGTTTATGTCTCCCTACTCACTAGTTGGTCAGTTTTAGCACCAACACTTTCATTTTTTATTCTCGGGGTCAGGTTGTCAGCATTCACAATCGGTAGCACATAGCTGGCGTGAGATAGTACAGCAAGTAAACGGCATATTTCACTGTAATGTGTCATTATGAGGACTAACAGGCATATTCTGCTAAATTCTACCTACATTGCAACTGGAATCCCCCTAATGATCAATTTCCATAACATTTTGGCCACCCAGAAATATGAACACATTAGAATGAATTACTAAATGCTTGACTCATATTTATCACATTCACGAAGCATAGCTTAGAGCGTCAGAGAAAGTGAAAGAATTTACGATTTACAAAGCTATTGTATTACTTTTTCTTTTCTTTCTCAAATTTGAAAGAATGTATTTGCACTGGTAGAATTAAACATACCTGCACTGGAATTCTAATTCTTGTATTCAGTAATAAAGCTCATTATCATATCATTAATGAGTTGGGAATGTGCAGAGAATTTGTTGCAAAGACAGAACAAATTAAGGTGTTGGAACTATTTTTTGAATAATAAAATATGTAAGTGCACAATGATAGTAAATTTTCTTTACAAATCAGGGGAAAACCTTTCAATCCTTGGAGCATGACCCTGTTAAGTCCCCCTTATACTGCAATTTTACACCAGCAATAATTAAAGCAGCAACCCTCACAAAATAAGCATCTAATAAGATATGACTGGGCTGTGCTAAAAGGTGTTAACATGCATTGTAGAGAGTTGGAAAATTAAAGCAGGGATCAACTGGGATCAATAGGGACCTTACTGGCAGTTGTGTCACACAAATCCAATAGCATTTAAAACAAACAAAAACTTTTATCAAGTACACATTGTTAAAATTTAGAGCAGACAAGTTAAAACAGAAAAATGGATAACTCAGACAAACAACTTTACAACATTTTTTAATACATATATGGGTCAAAGAGGCAAAATAGCAAACAATCTCCCAATAATGTGGTGCGGACACATCACCCTTGGTAGTCTAATAGAAGCATAAATATCAGTTTATGGAACGTCATGATCTCTGTTATATTTACTGCAGATTAGGTCAGTAGAACCAAATAATGGACCCCAAATTTTTGAGTGATGTGAGCACCACAGATCTCTATGCAGTTTGCAAATTATACATTCCACTTCATACGGAATGAAGATCAATAGAGATAATTACATATATGTGGTTTGTTGAAAATTGACAGTCAATGTCAAAATAGCCTATGCCACCAAGAAGAGATGCATGGCACTCCCAAGGAAGATGTACAGTGGATTAAAGAAGTATGAACCATACTTCTTTGAGTAGTATGGTATGAACCATACTTCATAAAGAACCATGATGTCCATTAGTAGTAGGCACAGGCATCGGCAGGACAAAGTGGCAAGGCTGCTATATGTTTTATTTATTTTTTTATTATGTACAATATAACAGAAGATGCTCAAACATGCAAAGGTGGGTAGGAACTACTTGGTGGGCAGGAACCGGGTCAGAAAATATGGCAAAAGGATGTCCCGTTTGTAGTACCCTAGCCATATTATTATATACGTTATAGGTATAGTGCTGGCTCAGTCCTCCAGGCTCCACCTATAACTAAAATATTATTTTTTGCTGGTCTTGTAATTGGCACAAAATAAGAATGTTTGGATGATATCACCGTGTATGACATACCAACCTCCGACCCAACATATTTGGTTTAAAAACCTAATTTGTTAATTGTTGAAGAGGAAAGCCAGATCCTTCTCCAATTTGTGAGGTATTGTGAGATTATTAAATGCTGTATGACATCAGGGGAGCCTGTGAGGGCTTGAAATGAAGCTTTTATTGTTATAACGGCCACTAAAAACTTTTCACCTATTTTCTGGACGGCTTCCGTCGACTTGATATCTTTCTGTCTGATAGGAAACAGCAGGCTGTCACCACATGCAAAACCTACAGAATATGAGTAAATCCAGATGCCTTTTGATAATACAAAATACTATTATTTTCAATCTTAGATTAAGTTACATAGGGTTGCTTGGATTTATGAATATTTTAACTTGAAATTCAAGTTCTTTCTTTACATATCTTTAACTGAGGCATATACATAATAAAAACTGTAGTACTATGAGATGAGGTTTATAGACAATATTTTCTGTTAAACATAAAGTAAAAAATAAATTAGTATATTTATACTTTATTTATTTTATTTTAGGATAAGTTAGTGTTAGCAACGAAAGATAACTGCATGGGAAGGCAGTTTGTTTGTTTTCAGCTTGTTTATTCACCTAAAGCTGCGTACACACTTCCAATTTTTGTCGTTGGAAAGGATCTTTCACGATCCTTTCCAACGACAAGGGAGTGCAAGATGCATGAACGGTGCTGTACATACAGCACCGTTCATGCTCTATGGAGAGGGGAGGGGGAGAGCGACGGAGCGGCACCCTGCTGCGCGCTCTCCCCTTCCCTTTCATTAGGATCGGCTGTCGTCCATCGTCCGTGGATCCGGCAGGTCGGTCGTCCGGAGGATGGACGACACCGACTGTACACACACCAGATTTTCGCCCGATAATTGGCCGATGCCGATTATCGGGCGATAAAAATCTGACGTGTATACGTACCTTTACAGTGACTGGCATCATGTAAGGATTATGAAAGGTTAAAAATGTTATAGCTCCTGCAGACAAAAGAATAAAACTTCAATCAATGTGCCACACATATGCTTTCTATATATAGTTCAACTCACAATATAAAGATGTATTCTTGGCAAATTTGCAGCTTATCACTACCCTGCTGTTCTCCTGGTTCAATTTCTAAAAGTAAACTGAAAGGACACCATCATTGTCAATAAAAATCACAAATCTGTGTTAGAAAAAATATGGTAATCAAAAAAAGGTGTGGAGATCAGCTCCTGTCTCACGTATCTGGCTGGCATTCCAGTAAAGTACTACTAATGCAGGATTTACATCACATTTGACAAGCGTTGATTTCCACAATGTATCATATATTTTTATCTGAATAAAGATTTGTGATTTCACTTCAGTATGCCAGTACATGTGTGGAAGGTGGAAGATAACTGCAATTAGGTTAAGGCTCACTGAATGGGGAGTTACAATGCACTGATCCCACTGCCTGACCCCTTTAGGTAGCCAACATCAAGGGGCAGTTTTAGACAAAATGGGCAAAAATAAGGGGAGAATTCCAGATCCTTGTACACCCTGTCATTCTTGCAACTGAGCCCTTGAAGAAAGTAGTGGCCCTGGGAAATATACCAGATTACCCTACTAATGCATGTCCATCGGAGGTATGCTTAAGGCGTACCTAAACTCAACATTTTAACTTTACTTAGAAGGGTAGACAACCCTTCTATATACAGTAAAAATGTTGGTGTTTTTTTTATTTTGCAGCACCGCCTCTACCTACATCATGCATCCCGGCAGGCTCTGGCTGCTCTTTCTGTGCATGTCCTGATCTCAAGATCAGGGCAAACACAGAAGGGGCTTTTTCCCTCCTAGGGGAAAGAGATGCCAATCCCATGCATAAGCAGTTTTTTTTTCGGCTTCACAGCCTCTACGTCACACGATCTGGCACCTGCGAAGTGTAAGATCGGTGACGAAGAAAGTAAACCAGAAGGGAAGGCCAAAGATGGAGGTGCTCGGCGCTTGGGATGAAGAGGAATCCCAGGACAACGGGAGACCAGGTCGTCAGCAGGACCAGCGCCATCGAGGGACCTACGAGATAAAAGGTAAGTGTAATTTTTTTGTTTTTAGTTTAGGTCCTCTTTAAAGGCATACATTGTGTTTCTCCTGCTGCAGTGTTATATATGTGGATTAATTTTTTATTGACCACACTATACAATTACTCCCAACTGACTTATATGGGGCAGTCTCAGAAAAAAAATCATGTACCACGGCTTAGCAAACAAAGATATCACTTGCCTTTACTTTTGTTCTGCTCTGCAGGATTTATTATAGATAAATGGCTGACAAATGATGAGAAGACAAAGAAGATAACTGACGAAGTTTTGTCAAAATCATGGAAAATGTAAACACACAATGTACTTTTTTTTGCTTCTCACTCCTCCAGAAAGTTCATGATAATGATCTTACATTCTTATAGTGGGTTGCTTCATGTATTTACTTATTTCTATGTTGAAATAAGCCAGTCAAACCATGTCACTCCAATTTATCCAAAGTAATTTTTAGTTGGACGCTATTGTTGGATCTACCCAACATACCAATCAGATTGTGAAAACTGATGGTTCCAGCTGCAATGTCAATAACATATATAATAAAGGTAACATGCTTCACATTTCATTTAGACTATATGTTGAGCTCCTCACATACTAGTGAATGTGCTAAATGGCTATCAAGCCATAGATTTCCCTATGATGATAGCTAGTGATGACAGGTTCACCAGAAAAGTATGTTGAGCTGAGATTATACCACTGCTCAGATGTGACAACTAATCAACAATATGTTTCTACAAATATAGTTCATGGCAGACAACAAGGAAAATATTTAGCTGACAGATACCTCCTCCTTAGAGACTACTGCACTGTTTTGAAAAGCTTTACCTTTCAGTGGCTTCAGCCATCCACAAATTGTGCTAGCTCTGACCACATTCCACTAGCATCTTTGCATACATGAGTATTGGACTATTTCTCACATGAAAGGTTTACTTTAACAAGTGCTCCCTAATATCAGAATTTCAATTCCAAATGCAATTAAAGTAATGGAGGAGGGTTTTAGTTCTTGACAGCTGCCTCTGTAAACACTCAGGGGAGGACATGCGGTGCAAAGTGTGATGCTGCATGCATGAGAACCTCAGGCCCTACTCAGCCAACAGGGACCCCCACAGCCAGAGCTAAACCAGTGGTATTAATTGCAATACACAAGGGAACAGCTGAGGGGCCACCCCTTTAAGACCCCCCCCCCCCTTCTGCAGACATCAGACTTGCAAGAGGATCTCTCAAATACCCTGACAGGGGGACCAGCCAATGCAGCTGTGCACGTGAACACTTGTTCCCGTGCTTTGCTGCTGCTCCATAACACTCAAGCACAACCAAAAGTAGAACATCAGAATGGGTAGGATGAACTGACAGTTCAAGCAAGCAGGACTTGGGGGGTCCCAAGTCAGTTCTATATGGGGACCCACTATTGGCAATGTCCATCGCTGCACTGGCATTCCAAACATGGCCTCATAGATTGTAAACTCTCTTGGGCAGGATCCTCTCCTCCTCTAGTGTCATTGTTATCATTTGCAACCCCTTTTTAATGTACAGTGCTGTGTTATATGTTGGCGCTATATAAATACATTTTGTAAATAATAATACAAATGTCTAGTGACACATCAGGCCCTGCCCTGAACACTTTTAGTGATAGTTTAAGCAAGTAGGAGACTGGTAAGCCGGACTATTGATCAAGGAGGAATGAATTAGTCAGATATGCAGAACTTTTGTGGTAATGCCTCATCTACAATGCCTACATCTCAATCTACAGATTTTGCTTTGCTTCACCGCTCAAGAAATGGAGTAAAAGTTCCTAAATATGCAGAAAAGTCAATTTTTATGGTTTTTATTTGAATTTGTGAAGTAAAAAGTAAAATAATGATGATTCTGGATGTGGGTGTGGATGATTGGCAGTTGGATCGGTTTGAAGAGGCTGCTTAATTCTCCCTGGTTCTAGGCCCTGTAAAGGATAAGTTAGGGTGAAAATCCTGGTGGGAGAATGTGGCCTCCTAAATTGAGCTGTGAGACCTAGGAATAAAGGCACATTCGTGTGTGCAGAGGAATAGGGTTCTAGAGTCTTAGATGCCCCCATATCCAATAAGACTTGCATGGGTACCCCTGAAAGTGCCAACCAGGTTTTACAAGGTGAAAAAGTGAGAAGAAACTGCTACACAACATAAATGCTAAACAGCTAAGCCTGTCCATTAAATTCAATGAAGCAGATTTTTTTACAAATATAACATATGCATTTGAACTAAACTGTGTGTGTGTGTGTGGTCTTTGACTGTGTGTGTGTGTGTGTTGCAGACAGTAACAGACTAACCTATTTAATATTTTACCTCTAAAGACAGCTACGTTCATAGCAAAAGACTACAGCCAAAGGGAATTCTTTGTTCACAGTTCACCTCTTTTTTCCCACACTAGTTTCATTTATATTTCACGAAGCAAAAAGTTAGGACCATAACAACCTCATCTTTGAATTGTGATGGAACACGGGTGTCACCACATTATAAATCAGCTCACCACAGGGAAAATATTAGACAAGGATTAACAAACGCATTTGTAAAACTATTTAAACCAGACAAGCCTATTTCCCTAAGATGTAAAGCATGTTTGCGTATTCCATATGTGTTTGACTGTACTCCTACTATAAAAAAGTTTTCCTTTTAGAACAGTGTATACTTAGACGACTTTGAATGAATATGCGTTTATTTTAAGCATTGCAGTTTGGTATGTAATCCAAAAAGAATTTGACAGCTGAGAGTGCATGTATACATACATGTCAAATTCATTAGAAGAAGTGTATGTAATTATACGCTTGTTTCTCTGTACTTGCCGAATGTTTTTAGCATTTTGCTTTCATGTGGAAATTTGGGATTTTATGAGACCTTTAAATCTGTTCTTGACAACTGAACTTTTGTTTAGTGCACTCAAATCTAAAGCCTAACCTAAGCCAATTTTTGTTTTTGATGAAGCAGGGAAGAGTTGAATTTTCTGGCAGGTTTTTATATCTGTCTGTGACCCCTTTTGGGGATAATTTCCCTTCTGTCCATGGACACCTGGACCAGAAAAGGGAGTTGTTTCTAAGAGAGAAAGGTCAAAAAAGCAATAAAAACATTGGCTGACTTTCTGAGAACCCCTGCCCCCCACTTTATTCAAACCAAATAAAACTTTTGGGTTGGAGTTAGGCATTTTTTTATAATAGACATTGTATAAGGCATAACATTTTGCACAGATCATTAGGAACATTTCAGCATTATCGCATATTATTTTTATTATTATTATTAATAATAATAATAATAATAATAATAAACAGTATTTTTATAGTGCCAACATATTATGAAGCACTGTTCATTAAATTGGGGTTGTAAATGACAGATAGATACAGACAATTCCTATCTAGTAGACTTGTAAAACTGCACAGGTAGCAGCTACTGGGTGCACAGCATAATGGTATGTGAGTGATCCTAGGCTCTCGTGTGTAGCCACTCCTATACTATTCTACCTGTAATTATCCGTATTAAAACTGCTGACTAATTGTTCCTCAAAATGTAGCCCATTTAAAACCTATACCAACCTTTTGAGCATCCAGTCATGTAAGAGTCTGGTATCTAACCTGAATTTCCCAACCTAAAGCAATCTTAGTTGACTCCCACAGTTGTTAATATATGTATATCATATTATAATGATTTAAATCCTCAGAGTGGTCATGACACCACCTATGCCACAGCCATAGTTATCACCTAACTAGTAATACCCCCATGTCCTGAACCCTAATGTAAAGTCTTCATAACCAATGTAATTTATCCTTTGGCTCATTTAACAAGAAACATTAACCTCCACCTTCCTAGTACTAATGTTTAACTAGCAATGTTTTTGTGCACCAAACAACCCTAATGTAATTCTCTAGATTGGGTTACCTTAAAGGAGGCAAGCCTTTTCAAACACTATAACAGCTAAAATGTAGACCACCAATCTGTCTTCAAAAAAAAAAAAAAAGTTTTACTATTCAGAGTCCTCTTCATCAGAATAAAATACATTGAAATTAGGAATACCTCACTTACATCATCACAAGTAATGTGTTTTACAGATTTGTCTTCCTTGATGTTGGAACTGCTTGGTCTTCTTGCCTAGCCCACATCCTTTCTCAACAGTGTCAGAGGTGTTTGCATCTGCCACCACATTAGGGCAAGTACGCGTGATGTGGTGAAGCCCATGGGTCAGCTCAAGCAAAGCAGCAACACCTCCAGCCCAACCTTTACACTGCTCAGCCATGTTACACTTTTAGCTGCTGAGTGTGCTTCCCACCATGATTGGAGATGGAAAGACCCCACTTGTGTGGAATATGCCCCTCTATCTGTGGAAGCTTCACATTCATGTTCTATATTCATCTTCTAGTACCCTATTCTGACAATATGGCACCAGCAGTGTGCTACACTGTAGCAACCAAGTCAGTGACACAAGCTAGGAATTATACAGCTACCAGACTCCTGCTCAGACCTGTGAGTAGAGTGTCTGGATAAGGAATATCATCCAGCACCAAGTTCCTTTACAGTTCTGAGATGCCTCGTGACTGAATGCAATGAGCTGCAAAGTAAGGTATTGATGTAAGATGTAAAGATGTGTCAAAATAATCCACACCTTTTTTTCTAGTACTTTCACCATGAACACCATTTATGGTGCAAAATGATATGGTACAGAAATATGTCCACAAGCTATTTCTTGGTATTTGTCCCCAGTCTATAGGTTTCCATTCCCTACCTGTTCTCCAGGACACCAGTATACATTATAACAATTGTACTTCAAAGAGATGCATTCCATAGATAGTGAACTGTTATGTATAAAAACTCTGAAGTGTGCATGGCAATGGTTCTACAGTGAGCACAGTAAGCCATACAATTATTTCACTAATATAACTTATATAAACTGAAAATTGACTTGTTGTGGTATACCTGGAGCTGAACATTCATTAACAACAATTGGAAAACATGACAACTGCAAACATCACTAAACTTTTGTAGTTCTACACAGCTTGAAGGACCACAAATTCCCCCCAAAAATGTGACAGATAACAATAACATTTTGTAGTTACAAGTTTTGATATTTGACACAAGTGGATCATTTTTGTGCAGCTTATTGTTGTATGATAGCTAAAATGTTTGATAAAAACAGTGCCACCAAAATCGGTGGGATCCCCAGTAATAAAATCAGTTGTGTGCTTAAAAATATTCCAATAGACCTGTAGGAAGCCTCGTATGTTTAACAGAGGCACTTATTTTTTCAAAATTCCTAAAATATTTAATAATTAATTGTCCACTATATATCTACAACATTTACCTGAAATATATGTAAACCAATTTTTTTGACATTGTGGATACTTGCACCATGAACACCATTTAGGGTGGCACCATGGCACACTTCTGTGTTACATTTTTTTCAGCCCACAGAAATCTGTCCCTATCATAAATCCCCAAAATAAATGTGACAGATAATAACATTTTGTAGTTAAAAGTATTGTTTTACCACTAAGAGTATTTCTGCACGTTAGCTAAAACATTTCACAAACAGTTGCACCAAAGTGGCACTGGCTATTTTTTTGATAGCCAGTCAAAAAAATCAGTTGTGTGCCTAAAAATATTCTATTTGCAGTAGACTTTCAAGATGCCAAGGATGTTTATGCAGTTATACTTTATTTCTTCTAATTTCTTGAAATCATTATTAATTAGTTGACCATGATACATCTACAACATCTACCTAAGTATATGTAAACCCAATTTTGTGGATAAAGTAGTTTAGAAATAAAACCCTGTCTGCGTCCTATTGGCAAGAATTCCTTTCCGTTTCCCAAGACACAATCTGGGGTCAGGGAACCTCCCTAATGCAGGGAAAATCCTTTCTTAAACAGCTGTCACTGCAAGAACTATAAGCAATAGACTGTTTCTCTATTCTGGTTTTGATGACAAGTTAGATCAGAATGTAATAATGTTTTTGCGTACATAAAAAACTGTTTTTAGCTTTGTGGTGTGGTGCATTATTTTTGGTACAATAGCAATAAATAATAGTCACCTTGTGAAGAGCAAAAATATGACAGCATTTAAAAGTAATAACCATACTTTGGCCCTGGCTGATTTGTCCAAAACTAAAACAAGCCCTAAAGTTTATAATTTAAATACTGTACATTATAAAACTTTGAAGAAATTATTCTTTTTCATGCACTGTTTGAAAAAAAAAGCATTCATGGTTTGGTTTCGATGAAATAGCAATTAGGTAAATGTTTATTGAAACCTGCTGAACAGTAATTAAACTTTAATTTACTTTTATTCAAAGGTAAAACTTTTTTTATGCCATCTGTCTCCTTAGACATATGTCTCTTTGTTTCCTGTCCTGTAAACCGTGTATTGGAAGATTTCACCTTTATTACTATTTAGGATTAAATTTTGGAATTTACCTTTATGTTTATTCCAAGCAACATTGGTGATCAAGGACTATTGTAGAGAGTGAATCTAGCTAACAAAGACACAGACAATGAAATACGATAGAGATCTTACCAATCTATTCAAATATTCAAAAAAGTTTTTATTATGAGTAATACATTAAAGTACTGTTACAATTGTAAAATGAAAAGGAAAACAATAATACATTTCAAATCAACACATCACACTACTGTGTAATCTTGTAATTACTTTTATCTGTGTGTTTTTTTCCTTTAATAAAAAATTGATGTTACAGATAAATTTCAGTTTCATATTTTAAACTCCATATTATCTCTGGTAACATTGCCAAATATTTTCCATACATTCCAATGAAGAGTTAAACATGTTCAGTGTTTAATATATCATTATTGTAATGTATCGTGAATGTGGCATTGATATTAATAATTATACATGGAATAATATTATAAGATAAACCGTAAAACCCTCCTGATCATCATTAATTACTACTAAAGCTAACGTTATCAATCAGTTGAAAAGAGTACAGATCTTTTTCTTATAAAACAATAAATGGTTGGTTATCTCGGTGAATTTGGTGGAAAAACACAATTTGTCTGGGCAGGAAGTCAAAATCAGCATTTTATTGGCAATATTTTGCTCAGTCTAATACTCTGGAGCCATGAGTCTCAGCATTGAATTATAAGATATATTATGAGTTTCCATGGTGTATGACAAGGTACAGATGCATGTAGTCTTGTCCAGAGGTGATTAGAGAAATGCAAAATAAAATCCTTTTAATATTAAATATTTTCCATTTATGATAAACATGGAAAGCATACAATAACACAGTATGTTATCTTGCTGAACTCTTAATTTTTCCACAAATGTACTTGGAAACATTCAGCATTGTCTATTTTGATATGCTTTTTTTGATATTGAAATTTAGGCAGAAAATTTGTTGAGTTCCCTCCCCAGCAGGGCAAGATTTACTATTAGGCAGAGAAGACCTATGTCTATAGGAAGCAAAGGCAAAGGCCCTGATTTATTAAGGCGCTCTAAGGCTGGAGGGAATACACTTTCACCAGTGAAGCTGGGTGATCCAACAAACCTGGAATGGATTTCTTCAATGTCATTTGCTATTTGCTAGCAAATGCTTTGAATCCTGTACCAGATCCATCCCAGGTTTGTTGGATCACCCAGCTTCACTGGTGAAAGTGTATTCTCTCCAGCCTTGGAGAGCTTTAATAAATCAGGGCCAAAGACAGTTGGCCTTTATGAAAAGCCGGCTTTAAAGGTCATGAGGCCGGCCAAGGAGTTGGGAGGGATCCTTGGTCACCCGGTCCATGTCCGGGTCCAAACTTGTTCAATTAGAGAATCAGCAGCAGACTGCTGGGAGCTGTGAGTGGCTTCCCAAAACTGGTAGGGAAAGGAGCTCAAGAGACAATGCTTCATAGTAAACCATCAGCGTTTGTTAATGTAAAATGCCTTTTGTTGTATTGTATTATTAGCTAGAGATGGAATTATCAAGAGGTATTTAGTTGCCCAGCCAGGATCAACCAGGTTGTTTTGTTGGTTTTTTTGTAATAATTGGCATCCTTGTCATACAATAAAGCACCCAGGAAGGAACCTGAAGTTTGTTTTTGCTGTAAGTTGACCATGTGCTGCCTCATTGAACTGCTGCAAGTCTGTTGCTAAGAGTAATCCCACACAGCAAGCTCACAATATATATATATATATATATATATATATATATATATATATATATATATATAAATATATACAGCGAGGGAAATACATATTAAACACATCAAACTTTTTATCAGTAAATATATTTCTAATGAGGCTATTGACATGAAATTTTCACCAAATGTAACAACCCAAGTAATCCACTCATACAAAGAAATAAAAAAAAAAAAATAAATCCATAAATTAAGTTATAAGTAATAAAGTGGAAAGGCACGGGAAATGGGTATTAAACACATGAATAAAAGGAGATGCAAAAAGGCATGAAACCTTCTGAAATCTGCAGTAATCGGAAAGCAATCCTGCCCCGATCAGTGCAAACTAAAATCATCTGGTTTAGTCAACAGATGGCCTATAAAAAGGTTATCATCACCAAGCTATCACACAAGAAAGAGCTAAGAGCTCTCTTAAGACCTTCATAGCCTTATTGTTGCAAAACATACTGATGGCATTGGTTGCAAATGTTTTTCTAAGCTTCTGAATTTTCCACTGAGCACCATTGGGGCCAAAACCTGAAAGTGGAAGGAACTTGTTTTCACCTTTAACTTGCCACGACCAGATGCTCCTCACAAAAATTCTGACTAATGAGTGCAAGGGATAATCAGAAGAGTTGTCCAAGAGCCAAGAATCACTCACAGAGACTTTCAGAAAAACCTGGAACTAGCAGGTATAGTTGTTTCAAAGAACACAATAAGTAACATCTCCCCTTCTATTGTCTGACACAGAGAAAACCGTCAGGTCAGTATGGTAAATTATATATATTCTATTACAGTCACCCCTAAAACTAAACAAACACTAAGCCCTGAATGTCACTCACATCTAGTACTCACACTTATTTATACTGGATCTTCAATTTCTGCTCCCACCTCTGCAAAGTCACTGGAAATTGTATAGAATAGCTAGTACTTCTTCTTAGAAACCCATGGTGTCTTTAGGATTACAGAACCAAGTTACAAATTTAACTTATTTGTTTACCCATATTATTTACCTTTTATGTATAATGTTTATGGTGTTATACTTTTATAGCTTTAACTATTTTAACCTATTTTATTTTTTTATCTATAAAGCTTTGAAGGAAAAAAGTATAGCTATATCCTTACTGAGCACATGGTAAATATCCTATTATATCTACTACATTGAGTGCCTCGTTTTCCATGTATTATTTTAGAGACAAAGTCTATTAGGACAGGTTTAAAAGGTTTTTCTCTTTGGGTAAAAAACGGAAACGGAGGTAAGCCTCACCCTCAAAGACAGCCATGTCAGCAGATGGTGTAACCACATTCCTCAATGGTTATGAAGCCAGATTGTTTCCCATCCAGCTCAGTTCACAAAGATTCATCTCTGTCTCTCACCTGGTTTCTTTCACTGGTCTCTTCCCCCAGGCTGCCATACTGTAGCCCTTAATCATGGGAGTTCCTCCATCTGAGTTTTAAAGGTTCCAAGTTACAAACCCTTGAGAAAATATATTTTCTTTCAACCCTTATGCTGTCTGACCACACACACGCACATACACACACATGCCAAAAGAAACGGGTTTACATATTTCAGAAAGATCTGAGATCTTCAGTAGCTTTTATAAGAATACTTTCACAAATTACATCGAGTATGCAAATGAATTATTTAAAAAAAGATTATCAACTGTACTTAAAAAGACTTAAACTAGAATTAAAACTTAAAAGAATTAAATTTTGTGTTTGTCTGAGTTTAAGGGGCCTGAATAGAAAGGCCTAAACATATGTAGACAGCAGTGCTCCCAGTAATTCTACCAACATTCTGCCTTCATGTTTCTGGAATCGGTATTTGGAAGAAAGCGCATTCAGTGGCAGGTTGCCAGCTGAGATGACAGCTGATGCCATTGACAAAAGCTTAAGGTTTATCAACATAGGGACTTAAAATACTTTAGTGCAAAATAATACTGACAAACACATGTCATGGTAGGAAAAACCCAGCCCCATGGCAGAAGATCCCCCGTCTGGATTAAATACCTTTAGGGATCCAAAGGCAAGTTTTGCAGATTGGGTCCTTAAATCTCATCAGACATATACACACAAAGATCAATTATTTGTTTTGTGATTTTGGTCCAACCATTGTTTTGGTTTTTATCCCATAACTTCTCATCAATTACTATAGGTGGAATGAGGGTGTGTCAAAGAGTATAAATAAAGCATTTTACCATTGTAAGTAAATGAATATCCCTGCTTTCAGATCAAATCATAGCCAACAGAGAATTTTGTGATGGGCGGACATGTAGTTTATCCTCACAGCTGGTAGCCATATATTCCAAGTATGTGATGTGCTTAGTAAAGGAGGCTATTTTTTATATATATTTTTTTGGAAACACCAATAAAGTGGGTTTAGGATCCCTGCCACAATATCTTGCCTGAATATATTTAAAGTAATAACATTCATCAAAGAGCCACAGTGGTTACTTAATTAAAGAGTGAGTGACAGTCAAATACCAAGCTTTTGACCTAAACAAGGTTTTGCATTGTATTTTGTACAGACTTTCTGCCCAAAAAATGTTTATACAGAAACCTATCACATGCTTGGTTTCCTAAGGTGTCTCCTAAATAAAGTAAGGCAGCAAGTTTTGGCATGTCTTACGGCAATTCCACAATTCCTGCATAATGCATTTCATTCTGACATTTAAAGGCATTCAAGGACACTGGAGAATTCAGTCCTATTTTGCCAAGCCAGGTTTAAAGTATTTAAAGCTACATATAATCAGTCAAATTTACAGAAAAATAAAGTTGTCCTGTTTCTGGAGACACGTCAATTGATTGTATTATATATAAAGACAAGAGGCTTCAAAAGTACTGTCAAAGCAGATCCCCTGTGATATAAATGTATTGTGTTCCTAATATATCCATGAAAAGGGATTAGTTATCAGCAATGTTGAGAGTACAAAAAGTACAAAGAAATTTAATGGTTGCAATCTGAAAGCAGCCCAAGGGATGAAAGCAAATGTGACAATTACAGTTTCATTTGTAGTACTGGCTGTTTATTTTACCAAACATCATTTGGTGTACTTTCAAATATGCATAAATTCCTTCGTATTGCAAATAATGACTAAAGATAATTTATTGCTATATGCATGTAATCCAATGCCCAAAAACTTCCCAAAACTATGCATTTTAAAGGGTGGGCACCTAAATCTGAAATGCTCTACCTTAACATACATAACATAACATATGTCTACCTTAACATACAAATGAAAGATCATTGTAAGTTCTGCTCTGAAACATTAGCTACATAACTTTACTTTGTAGATGTGATGTCAGTCTATAGCTTGTTGCAAGGACGCATGCTTGCCAATGGAAGTTCTTTCATTTTCACATTAAGGACAGACACTGTATAGGTTTGTATATATTTTCTTTCCTATGTTCAAGACAGCAAAGTAAAGTTTTTCAAAAAAAAGTGCAATTGATCCCTTTGTTTCATTTGGCTTCTGTTGAGCTCTTTGGAAAGATGAGTAGAAAAATGTTGCCGTTGACAAAAATTTGCCAAAGCAGAAAGGCTCTGTTTTAAATTAAACTTTATTGGGGTGCATTTAGGGTAACTTAGTTTACATGAGTTAGACTGCGTACACATGCTTAACTATTTTCATTGGAAATGATCTTCTTTGATTGTTTCCAACAGAAGACTGAATTATATGACTTAATGTTGTGAAGATGTACCGCGCCATTCTGCTCTATTGAGCGATCTTCTCCTTTCACTTCTGTTGTGGTCTTCATCATCTGTAGTTCATAGATTCGCCTGGACTGATCCATGAACAGCGTCAGGCGACCTCTGTACACATGTCAGACTTATGCCCGAGAAAAGCCCAACCGTTCATATCAGATGAGAATCATCACATGTGTATATACCAATGGTGTTCTCTGTATTTGTGTTAACTTTTGCATCAATTTATTTTAGTTTTTTTTCATCAATATTTGTGTCACAAGAGCAAGTTTTTTAAATTATTTTTCAGCAACCACTTTGCAATCTTTTTTTTTTTTAATATTTTTAATGAAGAAATATAGAATTCAAATTCAAATGATGTATCCAAAAAAAGGATACAGCAGTTTTTCAGACATTGACAGCAAGTGTACACAGGGTACTACAACATATGAAACATCTTAAACAAGAGTGGGCTCACATACCATTGAGCAGAATGAAATCAGCACTCTATTGTTAGCTTTTTAACAATAACATGTGTTAGATAACTATAGAAAAATGGAGGGGAGATGACAAAATTAAATTAAAGAAAAATTGATGGAGTCCTTTTGCCTTCATTACCTGGGGTGCAACAATGAATTTGGTTTCCAAGATGTTGCAATTAGTACAAAGTGGGGAGATTTCCAGTCTCATAGTAGTGCACATTATACATTTTAAAAACTAATAAGCAAGTTTAGATAAGTTGCCTGAAGTAGTGGTCTTATTCACATAGAAAGGTATATGTAAAAAAAATAGTGAGGGGGTAATAGGTTTTACACAAACTCACAATCTGATTTACAGGGTCTGCAACACTTTTATCACAGTTTTAAGACTATTAACTTAATAAGTGTATTTCTTTCTAGTTGACATGGCAGTGACTTTTATCATGATGTATTTGCTTCACAGAGAAGACAACCATCAATAATAAATCCAATAACCTCTCTTACAAATTCCACCGATGCCAGATCTTGTTGTCTAGACAAGCAAACACGCAATAGCCATGAATTCCACAGATGCCTGGAGAATGACCAGTACCATACTAGTATTAAGATTCACAATTAACAAAGACCCAAGCAATCACATCAAAAGCTGCACCTGGCTGTAATCTTTTCTGCTTGAACTAATTGAAGATTTTTTTTTCCTTCATAACATAGAAAAGGCAAATATAGCACCAGACCACAAAAAAAGGCTGTAAAATTGCCGGTTCTCTTACTGGAGAAGTTGACATCTTAAATTAATTTCAAACTGCTGTATATTATAAAGAGTTTCTGTTATTCCAAGGAACTTCAAAGAAACCACAACCTTAACAATGTGCAGTACTTGAATCAAGTGAAGTTTTTGCATAGCACAATACTGCATACACCCACACTTAATATACATGTATGCATTTTTAGAAGGTAGAAACAAATTCAATTTGAAACATACTTTATGTGCACAGTTTTATTTATTAGCAATCTTGTTCATCATTTATGGAGGCACAAGGTAATTCTTTAAAGGAAAATTAATTCATTCATTCAGCATAAAAGATCTAAGATCTCATAATTTAGATGGACCCCAACAATTTATAAATTTATAAAACTTTTACAAGTATAATTGCTCACAAGTGAAAAATCCTAATACAAAAGTCTACTAAAATGTCCTAGATATGTAAATGTTACCCTAATATTTAAAATGTTTAAAAAATGCCTTTGACTCAAACCCTCTCCATTAGTGTTGATGCTGGATAACATTAGATTAGAAGTTCTGTTCACTTAAATGGAGTACTAATTAGCATCACCTCTGATCTCCATTGTAGTCCATGTCATTTGCCATTTTACACAGTGTGTGATCTGCTTATCTGAAATCTGTGATCAGACTTAATAAATGTGGTAATCACTATCTTTAATGCTAAAAAGTGTCAATCTTCAAAAAATATTGTAAGTAAAAATCATATTTACATCATGCTGAATCTTCTACCATACTTCTTATTACTGTTATTTTTCATGTGAAACATAATTAAATAATAATAAAATGCTAATTTTTGTTGGCTGACTTGGTATACGTAACAATCATATTACATAATGTCATTTTTAAAACTGAATATTAACTTCTATATTTGCTTGGTTTGTTTTAGCCAAACAAAATATTTACTAAAGATTATTGAACATTCGAAGTGGTAATCTGTTTTGATATTTCTGCTATAGTATATAAATCTGTAAAAACCAGAAGCATCCTTGTTTTACTTGGCTATTTTCAATGTTATATCCATTTCCATGGAGAAACCTTATATGATAAAACTGTTATTATTTTAAATAGCATGCTCCTAAAGTTTTAATATTTTACAATATCAGTGTTATTTAATATAAAAAAATAATTTGATTTGAACACATAGTGATAACAAAATTGTGTTTTCTGATGACTTTTACAAAATATCTATTTGATTGATTGAATAATTTCCTGATTAGGCAGTGACTATGTGTGAGAAATATACATATGGGCAAGGTATACAGTCAGATAATACAAACAAATATAAGATTGAAGGAGGCAGGTAGCACATTTAACTCCATGACTGGGGCCTGTCCATGAGTATACAGACTTAGTCATATACTGGTCAGTAGGGCAAAGAGGGTCAAAAACAGTAAGTGAGCATGACAGAAAGGTTAAAGGTTCAACTTCACAAATAAACTACCTTTATTACAATTCATAGCCCTTACACTTGGTCAGTCACGGGAACCAATACACTCTATAAAAGGGTAAGTTTACAGTAGCCATATATATCAGTGTATGTTCCAGGGGGCTGATATTTTTGTGTAAGGAGAGACTGATGTATTTATGGTCAAGTCAACCATGGCAGTGCCCTGCATCACACCCCCTTTGTTGAAAAGTAGTTTGTTTATTAGCCCTACAAATACACTGAATTGAGTAAAAAGATTCAACCCACCACCCTGTTACAGCTACATTCCGTGGCAACCAGAATCTAGAACTAGGGAGGCTTATATAGGTTAAAAATATCCAAGTGAAAGTACATTTTATGAATAATATATAAAAAGAGATTTAGAAAGAAATATTATTGTAGGATAGATGGAGATAGATAAACAGATCATAACTTCAAGTCAACACCTAAAATATTTTTGGAAGTTCTGAATTGTTCATATGTCTGGGACCTGTAATTTACACTTTGAAATGCTTGAGTTGAAAGGAATGTATTGGCAATATATTGAGGCAATAGGGGACATACATGCCAGAAATCTAGCAACAGGTCCCTTCAGAAAAAAGAATGAAAAAAAGCATCAAACCATTCTTGTAGTCGTAAACTTGTTGTCATGCTAGTCATGTACTCAAGTAAAACAGCATGTCCAGGCAATCATATCTACTGTCACTGTATATTACATTACAAGCCCATTATTTTTTATTATTAATAATAGACACATTTTATGGAACAAATAAAAATGCACCAGCCAACCAGTTTTAACTGATTTATCCCATCTAGGAACAGCTAATAATACTGGCATCATCCTTACTGCAAGCTTTCTCTTCTATGCATGCATTCAAATTTGCCCCAGCACAGAAGAACATTGGTTATGTACCTTTTAGTGCATATCTTCATTACAAGTTATATTTATTTTCCTGGTTCTTTTTGCTTAATTACTGTAAAAAAATCTATTACTATGGAATTATCAGAACATATTATCAGTTACACTTTATACTTCTCTTCCCTAAACCCTAATTTCTCTGGAACAGAGAAGTTCAGGTGAACAATCACCATAGCATCATTACAAATTTACCCAAAAAACTCACCATCAAAATACATTGCCCTGTTACACATAATTGTCCACCTCTCTACATTGAACCTCAATTTCTCTAGAACAGCAGGGGGTACAAAACAAAAACATGTAGGCGCTAGTGGGGGGCACTTGTGGCTAAAATCAGCTGAAGAAAGTTGGGTGATATTAGCCACCAATGTCCCACACTTGTACCTACAATTTTGATTTTCTAAACATCCCCATTCCAGATAAATTTGTGTTCAAGAGTTAGAAGTGGGCAGTAATATGTGTAACAGCGCAAAACTCTTTGATAGGTAGAGGGGCTCATATTCTGATGATGCCGTTTGTTGTTGCTAAAGGTACGTGAATTTTTTTATTATATATAATATATTATTTTATGGTAATATAAACACAGGAACACTAGGAAGTTGGTTTTCAATACATGGCAAAGGACCGTTGGGGTATAACACAAGAAAGATGGAAAAATGGGATATATTAAGGGACAGGCATTAGAAAGTTGGAACAAAGTATGGGGATTGGGCAGAACACACAATATTAGGGGTTACTGTATACCTATGGCATATGCAGCTAAAAAACTAGTCTTGCCCCACTCACTTTTTGACCACCAGCCAGCTAAAAAAAAAAGAATTCTGAGGAGAATGTTGCACAACTCTGTCTAGGTTTCTGAAGTTGTTATGACCTGACATATATTAGTAATTTTTTTTATGATATATCATAATAGACCTTCTTTATAGGGAACCTTGCGCCTAAGTTGATTTCTGTGCTCAAGTCATTTAATTTAAAGATAAGAGAAATTCACCACATGTCTAAGATTCTGAAGTTGTCATGACCTGACATATATTAGTAATCACTTTTTAAAATATATAATATTAGCTTTACCAAATAGGGAACCTTGCCTATACCCTTTGTTGTTCAGACAGCAAAACAGCTATTTTTACAATCTTAGAATTTTATTTCTTAACAGAAAAATTATCCAAGTAAGGTTTGGAAAGGGTTATACAGATTGGCTGGCTTTTATGATAAAACAAATGTTTGGAGCCATGACAATTTTTTTCTTTAGCAGCCTAAAACACCTTCTTGGCTTATCACACTGCAGTCTCACTGGTATCAGCTCTATAATCTCACTTTGGCAACATTTTTCTGTCTGTATTGTTTTTTTAAACTAAAGGGTGAACTTAATGTGTAAAATGATTTATGAAACTATTCGAAACAAATGTATATGTGTTGTCTATAGCAACTAGTCAAACTATTGCTGGCTTTCGCCTAGTTCAGATTATAAACACAAAACTAGATCATGAAAAAAAACTCACCAAAGCTTTTGTCTGTTGGTTATGAAGTATGAACACTGATGAAGTAGTTTAGAGTGTTACATTGAGCCTGATTTATTAAAGCTATCCAAGGCTGGAGAGGATACACTTTAATCACTGAAGCTGGGTGATTCAGCAAATAAATCAGGCCCATTGCAGGAAGAAATTGTAGGGGTCTTTTAAATAGATTTTGGTGATAACAGATAATATTTCCTAATTGTTTGCATATTTTCCCCTACTTCCATAAAATGCCCACTGCAATGGTCACTGAACTGTTGGCATCTGCAGGGCATGTCCAGGGTAATGTTCAGTAAAAAATTCAGACATAACAGCAATGTTTCTAGCTCAAGGAGCCTTTTCTCATACATTGTAATTATACACATACCTCTTTGTATCCTACAGGCATAGATATGCTGTGATCTGCAGGTTATTTTATGTGACAGAAAAGGACAAGCCTTCTGACTGAAAATTTCTAACATCTCAATAGATTTGTATTAAGTAAGGTAATAATATTTAATGTCCATAGGTATCATAAACACAATCAAGACAATAAAATATAGAAAAATATAGATATGTTACAGAGCAAAACTCAAGCAAACTGGTGAAAAGGAAGATGACAAGTAACATAGTAAAACTATGTAAAAACATAGTAAACTGACTAGGTAACTAGTTTTACTGTTTATATTGATTTTAGAACTTTCAGCTCCTACTTACCTCCTGTTAAGCTGGCAGCTCTTAAATACCTAGACCAGCAGATTCTATAGCTCATACTAGGATGATGTTTTATTCCTCAGACTGTTCTTGTATTTCTTCCTTTATCCGTCACAGTTAGTTAAAATTTCATTGAGTTCACTTAACTGTTCAGTCAGACCGTTTTGTTTTTGTTTTTTTTTTTGCATCATTTGGTACAGGTAGTCCCCGGGTTAAATACAAGCTAGGGACTGTAGGTTTGTTCTTAGGTTGGATTTGTATGTAAGTCAGAACAGGTACATTATTTTATAAAAAAGCAATTAGGACAGATGTTTGTCTCAACATATTATTAAGCAGTGTGCTGTCAGTTACTGTATAAAATCCTCACTGTGAGATGATCACAAACAAAGCAAAAAAACAAAACAAAAACTTTATAGAGCCTAGACATTTTTTAACTACTAGAGCAAGATGTGCTTTGATATGCAAAAAGAAACAACTATATCAAGCCTCAGTCCTGGAAACAAATGAGCAGGGAAGCCCCGTTTGTATCTAGGAGTCATCCATATGTTGGATGTCGTTAACTCGGGGACTACCTGTATAGACTAACAGAACAATGAAAAACCAGTGTTCTTTTCATACTGGAACTCAATTATTCTCGGGAATGTTATTCTATGCATTGCTCTATCCTTTCTTCACACTCCCAAAGAAGTTGAAGCTAGAGCAATGGAGTTTTCATTCTATAGTATGAAGTTTTATCAACCCATGCAAGCACTTGCAAGATGTTGGTGAGGTGTTAAATATTTAGCACATGATCAATTTTCCCTGAACTTCAACCCTTGATTGATGACTCAAAATGACAGGGATCAACTTAGAATCTACTATCAAATTAACCTCCTGGGTGGTTAATTTCTGTCCAGTTTTATATGTTTAAAAGTGGTACATTGTTTTTCATGAAACTTTATTTTACAGTATAATATATTAATATGAGTATAATAAAGTTTGAATCACAAAATCATATAAAAATAAATTAAATAAAATAAAGGAAGGACGACGCGGGACACCTTGAATTTTTAGGAGCCCCTGGATTGTTATTCTCCGATATAGACTGTGAGAACAGGTAAAATAACAAGTATATTTAAAGTATTGGAGTCCTGGGTGGTCGGTATGTCCCCTGTCATATTCCCTTTAAAAACAGATTGTAATGAGCTGTGGATAGAGTCTAGAGACAAAGCATTGTACTAATCCCCCAAACTTATTAAAATATTATCTAAGAATTTACAACATTGTACAAATGCTAGCTTTCAAAAATGGCTAACAATTACTTAAAGTGGCAGATATTGTACGTTGTATGTTGTTATTAAACAAATGGAAATGTCCTAAACAATGTGTTCTGCATGTTAACAATTAGTGAAAGCTACATACAACCCAAAAAAATCAAAATGAACACTTAATTCACCATTCTGGACAAAATTATCCTTAATTGTAAATTCATGGATGTTTACAGTGTGCATAACAAATCTGTTTCTAGTCACAGCGGCATTGTTTTATTTCTATTTCTATTTCATAGCACTGTTCAATAAAAAACTGCAATTAGTTCTTCCTAAGAATGATTTAACGTAGCACTATAAATAAATAAATTATGTTAGGATATTTTTTAACAAGGATATGAATTGTAGTTGTTTTTAATGAAACATGGCTAAATATCAGTTAATATTCTATTTTTTACTTTACATTTTATGTGACATGAAAATTAGATTGTTTAGTAAGTGTACATTATTGGTTCTTGGTCATGTAGCCAGTGTGCTCTCACAAGTTTTTCTCAACCATCACATCATGGATCATCGATGGTCCACGGGCCATTTGCCAACAGTCTGTGATTACTTAGCTAGACATAGATTAGAGCAAATATTTCAATCATAAAATAAATATTTGCTAACAAAAACATTTTAAGGAAAGGCAGTCCATGTTTTCTCAAGAAAGGTGGCCTTGCCATTGACCTGGGAAAAGCTGATCTATACTTTTTTATTTACACATCAGAAGTTTCTTTCTGCAGTAAAGGAAGCCATCCATGGCCAGACATTTAAGTTACATATTAACTGATTTACTTCCTTTACTTGATAACTAAATGTGTAATAGCAAAAAATTGCACCAAATAAACTCCAAGGGCTGGGCCAGCTTGTGACCAGCCCGTAAAAAGTGATTGCTACCTACTTCCCTTGCAATCAATTTAAATTTTCAAAGTATCATGCAATTTTTATCAAGTGCTGAAGCAGTGTCTGTAACTTAAAATTAAAAGTGTTTTCACATTAATTGTACTTCTGTGTTTCTGTGAACTATGATACAATAGGGAAATCAAATGTTATTGCCAAAAATATTTTAGCACATATGTATCTAGCCCACATTTGCCATAGATTCTGTAACATTTGACTTACTTCAATTGGATCTTTAATTCCTGTAGACTTAATAAATGTAAAACCTGTTTTTAAGTGTACCCTGTCAGTCAGCCATTGGCCTCAGCTGACCATTACTGGATTATCAGTACTGCCTTTGTTGACAAATGCCTTCCCACTGTAAGCTGTAGTGTCTGGAAAAGAGGGTATGTGTGTCACTGTATCATGGGCAGGGTGGTGGATCCTCTGTGTCACCATGCTTGGTAGAGATGTGTAGGGGCGCCCAAAACTAAGACACTAGCTTTTGGCTTCACCAGCGCAACCCCCAAAGGGTGATAGGCTTTAGGAGGTGGTGCCTAGGTTGTGGCCCCCATACACGCAGGGTCTGGTAACTGCTGACTGGGTAGGACCAAAGCGTAGTATAGGAGCATAAAGTATACAAGCCAAAGGTTAGGGTAGGCGGCAATTAGGAGTAGTCAGACAGAGCCAGATCAGTATAACAAAGAGTCAGAATCAGGATCAGGGAATGCAAACAAGAACCTGGAAGCAGTGCCTATGTGAACTCCTTGTTCAGGAAACTTCCTGTTGCCAGTCACTTCCTTTTATAGGGAAAGTCATGTGACTAGCAGGTAACCAAACCCACTACCAGAGGGAGTGCTGGACCAGAGGCACCTCAGGTGGTATTCACGCTTCTGTCCGAAAGATGAAGCGCGTCCGTGGAATACTCTAGTCCTCTGGGGTAAGGGGCAGCTCTCAGGGTGTAACAAGATTCAGAGCAGTAAGTGACCACTGAGCAAAGCTTCTTCTGCTGGCTGCAGAGAAGTATTGTCAGGTGATGCTTATCTGGCCAGCAATCCTGTGCTGTACACCATCGCAATATTAAACACTGATTATTCTGTTCAGCGATGTCACTTGCAACAGCAAGGAGAACTAAGAAAAAACAGCAGCCCCTGCTTCCCTTCAGACTGAAATGTATTTTATTGGCATGCCCAGCACACATTCTGAGGCTGTGCAGAGCTGAAGGGGATTTTAAGGGCAGATTAGTTCCTGACTCAATCCTTCGCTGTCATTGGCTGCTAGGACTTTATCACCTTTCTGCTAGCAGTCTCCAGTGCCTGTTGTAGTGGTATTTTAGGCTGACTTGCTGCTGGTGTATGTTTTCACTTGATTTACTGTTGCGGACTTTGCCGGTTTCTGACCCTGCGAGTGTATGCTGCCTGGACTGACCTTTTCCCTGCGATCCCCGACTCTGCTTTTGCCCTTGAATACCTTCTTGACTTGTCTCTGCTGAAATCCTGGTACTGCTTTATCTGTGGGCTGCAGGTTCTCTGTCAGTCCTTTGCCAGACACCATCCCATGCGCACAGAAGTCCCGGGAGCAACCGTGTGCTGGGACGGCACAAAGAGCCTCCCGAGGCTAGCGGGGGCTTGCTATAGGTGAAGAGTTCACCTGCTGGACCAAGGCCTTACAAGTACCATGTGGGTACTACGGAAGAAGACACAGTTCCCCTGGTCCTGTTGGTATCTGTAACAATGTGAATAAAGGAAGATTTTATCACTGTATTTGTGTACTACACCTTGTAGGCGTTCCTTTAACATTTTGTGAAATCATTTATGATATACATAAGCATGCCGTCCCCTGTAATTTCTAGATTAATTTCAATGCCTACTTGCTTAGAGAATACTTGACCCATCGGTGTTTTCTCTTCTCTGAATCAATCTGCAATATTATATTAGATTCTATAATCTAGCAACATCAACCACATCTAAAGAAAACACAAATCCTACCGCTGGCAATTCAAATGGTGGATGTTGTTTTTACAGAATTGTTGCACCACCTGGAAGTTATTTCTAAACTGGAATGGATAAATTAACTGTCTTCAGAAAAGAAGAAATCCAGATTTGGTTCCAGTAATGTTTTCATTCAACTCTTACCCGTAAATCACCTGACCTATAATTTCTTAAATGGTAATTTGCATCATCCAATCACAAAGTGATTAATACATTTTACATCAAGCCACAGAGTAATTTATGAGACTCATAACACACCGCACAGTAGAAAAGCTGGGATTGCACATTTTTGATTGGAGTAGTCTGCTCTTCTACTTTTATAGACAATTATGCTATCAAAACGACATTTGTGTGAGCCCATATGTTAACATGTGCAAACAAACACTGCTAGAATTTTTAAATGGATTATATCATAAAAACAGGGTCAATATAGCAGTAACTGGGATGTTTAAATACTAAAATGAAAGATGTCTTTTGACTTGCAGAGATTAATGAAATACAAAGCAGAAAAGGAATTGTCTTTGTAGTCTGACTCAGCCAAGCCTTAAATGAAACCCGTCTTGAGAATATATAATATTCATTGGCTGCTGTTATGGTGATCCAAAAGCTGATATTAGCACTTCTGTACTTCCTTCACTAGCTTTATACCTGATCTGGATCAGAACAGGTCAGAAAGTTCTGAAGCCAAAGACAACCATTTAGCTAAGAGAAGGTCAGCTCCATATTTCTCTCAGCAGAGTTTTCCAAAGACAGTCTATGGAATATGAAATAAAATTCGACATGCAGACTTTCTCAAACAATATGCTGTATTTTTGCCAATGTGTTAATCTGGATAAGGAAGTCTAAAGGAAATTTTAGGGGCAGCCAAATTGAGAACGAACGTGCGCTATATAGAGCAATGTCACTTGTGAATCAGATTTTTGTTGGAAATGCAAAAAAAGGCAACTAAATATTTTCTGGTGATTGCTTCCATTGTTGAAATCTTTACTTTGTGATCTTTCCTCATTTGTTGGCGCTTTTCAGCTTCCCTCCTAAACCGGAAAGCCTTCCCTAGTCTGCCTAATTTCTATTTAGGGTAAAAACTGGTGTCACAGCTTAATTATTCAGCTACTGCAACTCTCCATGAAATGAGATAAACAAGCATCCTAGTTTTTCTTGTGCGAAAAGTAGTAGAGAGTCATTTGTACTATAATTGGTGATAAAAATAGAGTTATATGTTTGATTTCCAAGTCACCGAGCTTGAAAGAGTGTACTTTACAACAGCACAATACACACATCTGACCACAATGGTATTAGATTTTTGTAGTGCTTTTTTGTGTAGAAACAATACTAGTAGCGAGCCACTTGTTTTTTGATAATTGATGTCTTTCTTTTGATAAACATGAGACAGAATGGTAATAAATAATAACCTACAAGATAACAACTACGCCATGGGCCTGATTTATTTAACCTCTTCAAGGCTGGAGAGAATACACTTTCATCAGTGAACCTGGGTTATCTAGCAAATCTGGAATGGTTAGCAAATGTTTCAATTCTGGACCAGATCTATAACAGGTTTGCTGGATGACCCAGGTTCACTGATGAAAGTGTATTCTCTCTAGCATCGGAGACCTTTAATAAATCAGGCCCCATGTGTGAGCTAGCATATTTGTCAAATTAAATAAGGTAAAATGTTCCCACTGTGTAGGTACAAAATGTACACATTTCTCTCAATCTTAGCATACTTTCATACTTGATATAGCCCATTTTACACTAACGTACCACAAAATCTTTACAATCAAGTCCACAAGGGGCCCGTCAAAGACTTTCAGATACAACATTGCGATATTCAATGTGGGTAGATAGGTATCAGAAAATCCAAAACACATGCAGCATACCAGGGCACATATTCAAATTATAATTGTTTGCTTTGAGTGTAACTTTGTACCCATATGGCATTATAAACAGGCACTTTATTCACAATGTGACATCTTTGTTTAACCCCTTTTCAATATCATTTGGTATTGGTATCAACAATAGTTACTGTAATTTGATGAAAGATAATTCATATTCCTTCATCATTCTTAGCTGAATGTTCTGTCAATAAAGCAAAACTGAAGAAAAAACTTTCAAAAAGGTTAGATCAGGTAGGGCAATATTGCAGAAATGGACAGGTGATGTCCCTTCTACAATAATCATTCTTACCTGCCTGATTGCTATGTGGAACTTTAAAAAATGCTGATCTAAATAGGATATCTGCCGGGAATCCTGGCTTCCTCTGTGCTGGCCAGGACTGAAATCTCCATACCTGCGAGAGACATAGGTCATACTGGTCAATCAAGATGGCAGAAAGAGAGGAATAAAGAAGATGGCAGTGTCCTGTGGCAGAATGAGCACAGGTGAGTATTGCTGGGTTTGATACCATTTCACGGCTTTAAGCCCCTACAAGGTTTTTTCTGATGAGGGATCTGATCTACTTCTTTTCTTTCTTTTTTTGGCTAAGTAAGGAAGGTTTTACTGTCCTACTGGGGAGATTTTACCTACATTCTTATCCATAGACACAACAGGAAATAATAAGAAGAGACATTTGCCACAAGAGCTGTTTTCCTTATTTAATGATTTGCTCTTGCCTGGGGTTCATGTGACAGCTGTAATATTTTAGCTTTAGAAAGGCCTTTCTGTCATGGTGACAATAGCTTAAAACACAAACAGAAAGGGTGAATGTCTCTAGCATATAAACTTGAATAAAATCTTACCAGTGGTATAAATCCTTTCCTATAGAGTTAGAGATTTTTTAAAAGATAGACAGTATTTTAATGAAAATTGTAATTTGTATTGTATTAAAAATGTGATACACTTTTTTTGCAGGTCCAGAAACATACCTAAAATTTGACAAGGGACTAAAGTCACCCACCTAACATCATAGGTAACACAGCAAGATTTTAGGCAGGCTAGTTTTAAAAAAAGGCCTATCTGTAGCCAAAAAATGTGAATTAGAGGACAATTTATTTTTTTATGGCATATGAAACACTCAACAGTTATACCCAAATTCACATCACATTTCTAGTGTATAAATGGTTTAAGTCAATTTGTTTAATTCAATTGAAAGTTATCAGTACACATGTTGGCCTAACTCCTGATTAAACACTCCAGCACAATACTGAGTAAATACATGGAAATATAGAATTGAATAGTTAATAAATTTACATCTAATTGAAAACAGGCAAGAATTAAAATACAAAAAAGAAGCCAAAGATTTTAAAAGTAATTTTAGTATAACAGAAAGTGAAGTTGTGTCAATAAGAATAATGTCCGGAATGCTGTACAAAGAATCCAGTTGTTTAAAATATGAACATTCCTGAAACATCTGTTTTGGGTTTAGCATTCGTATAAAAACAGTAATACTACAGTATAGCTATGCTTCCTCACACTATCAAAGGTATAGCTTAAAAAAATGACCATCAAAGGGTCTTACTTTCACATTACCTGAGGGTTCCTCTTATAAAAATAAAAATACTAAGCTGATTTGCAAATCAAATAGTTAAGCCTAAAGCATGAAACCTGTTATCAACTACAGAAAATGGAAATGCTTTGGTCAAAGAAATGTGAATATAATTGTACATACAGTAGATTAATCCAGAAAATAAAAGTATTGTGATTGAATGTTTGCAATTTGGAGCCTTTCATGTGTTTAGTACAACAGTGAAAAAAAATAGGAATTTAGTTTGATTTACTGTAGATCTTTATCTTTATACAGACTTGAGAGTAAATGCTAAAAGACCCGTTTTGCCTAACTCAGTTATATGCAGGCTGACCATGAGGTTGTGGTACTGCTACTGCTTTCTCATGCCAGGAATTGCTGCCTTGCTGGGGAAGGGGGATGCTACAAGCCCTGTACAGAATGAATTATTATTGTTATTATTAAACAGGATTTTTATAGCGCCAACATATTACGCAGTGCTGTACATTAAAATGAATGGGGGCAGCAGTGAGCAGTACAGTACAGTTCACTGCTGCCAGCTATCAAATATGCAGACATTGAACCAACACTACGTTACACGTGACTATGCTCACTCGATCCTGACTCAGGTCTGAGCCTGCCCTAATGAATGTAGATATACATCCACAACCCTTCTAATTGTCCTCAAGATAGAGTTCATCTACAAGTGATTTTTTTGTATTTTGGATAGAGTGTATGGGGCTTAGATTTTATACTGATCCCTATCAAGCAGATTTTCATTTTCAATTTGTCCTGGTGATTATTGTCACTGATTAGGGACAATTGTTCCAGGGACACATATACACTCTAGTAACATTAATAAATACAACCATAAAAATATGTTAGCCAATATCTATTGATAATAGGGTAATGTTCCTGAAAGTAAATTGTGTTATGCCAATTATCATTTTTGAAAGTTAGCTGAACCCTCAACCCAGGGAAAATGTTTTGTCTGTAATGTGTTTGACTGGAAAATTTGGTTTGCTGGGAGGTGGGGGTTATTGAGGGAAGGGTTTTTCCCTCTAAATGAGTGAAGTCTTTCTATTCTTCCCCTTGGCAGTGTCATGTGATATGGCATGAGTCATGGAACAGCTTAGGAAAACTTTCCTCAGTTCTGAGCCTACTGAAAAGTTACCTGATGGAACCCCTGATAACAGCAATGTCTGTCCTGTGGGGGTTGAAGCCTTAATGCACCCCTAACAATGGCTTTTCCCAAGATGGATCTGCAGGTGCACTACTACAGATATTTTATTTCAACAGCAAAGTTATTTTCACATTGTTTTCTCTGCAAACCTGTCTGGAAGGCTTAAAATGTTTTTAGGGACTTTGTATTATTATTCAGGACCTTTTAGAGTTGGTGCTATAAAAGCAAAACACTATTAATCCTATGTTTTGTGAGAAAAGCCATTTTTCGCCTACATATTGCAAGTCATTATATTAGTTCGGTTCTGCTAATATAACCTCATATTTGATATAGCAGTCAAATATTTTCCTCATTTTTTGCTGTAGCAGACTATGTGTGCCTATCAAACAAACACCCACTTTTCTAAACAGCTTTCATTGCAATGATTGCAGATATGCAACGGTCTTCTTTCACAACATCAGCTTTTCTAAAATTAGAACGTTTAGTTCACTGAGTTTGAATACTAGTTGGCAGAACATGGGTCTAAAACTTAATGCACATGAGAGAAGTGCATTTGAGTTAGGCAAAACATGCATGTTTTCACATTATATTCAGTCAGAGAAATAGCTTACCAGTCCCTTGTATAACCAGAGCATTTTGACACTTGCCAACTGAAATTATATGTTTGAAAATACAGGTAGTCCCCGAGTTACATACAGGATAGGGACTGTAGGTTTGTTCTTAAGTTGAATTTGTATGTAAGTCAGAACAGGTACATTATTTTAATAAATGCAATTATGACGTGTTGTTTGTCTCAACATATTATTAGGCAGCATGGTGTCAGTTACTGCATAAAATCCTCACTGTGAGTTAATCACAAACAAAGCAAAAAAAGCCTAGACATTTATTAACTTGTGGAGCAAGCTGTGCTTTGATATGCAAAAAAAAACAACTGCAGAATTTGTCTTGGTCATTAAAGAGCTTGCAGAAGAGCTCAGTCTCTCTTAATATGTTCCACTTCTCATATTAAATAATCAGAAAGAGGAAGGGAAAAACCTTAAAAGAAGTTTAAACCTCTATAAAAAGTAGTTGTGGGATTTGCAAGTTTTATCTGCGTTTATAGTTAGCTTTACTTGAATTTAATGGTTAGGTTAAAGGTAAAGATAAGGTTTAGAAACAGGTTTAAATTAAGGGATAAGTTTACAGGTAAGGTAAACAGACAGGTAAAATGACTGAAGGAATGAAAAGTTCAATGGGAAAGTTGAAGAAAACACAAAAATAAATAACTGAGAATTGAACTTCTGTTTTTGTACCTAGTACCTGTGAAAAGAAGGAAGTGAGCCTATGGTATTGCACCAGTTGGGACTATAGGAGCTGCAGTGAGATTCATTTAGTTCATTGGTTTCTATGTGTTACTACACTTGGTAACATACACTCAAGAATTTTTAAATAAATAGGGCTGTAATAATAATATTAATATAATAATAATAATAATAATAATAATAATATAATAAGGATGTAAGTACAGTGGAACCCGGATAATAAAAAAAAGTATGTAGGCATGGACTTGAGGTGTAGAAATATTATTAATTGACCAGTTCTATCTTGCATAAATGATATGTAAACTCTAACGTAGTAGAACCCAAACTAATTTTTCATAGATATTATTTAGTGTTCTGGCAGGAAATTAGAAAAAAATCTAATTTCCATAGGGAGACATAAAAGTTTTGTCTGGAGCTGAGCTTTAAAGAAAAAACTAAAATAATATACGATTAGTAACAAATTGAAGACAAACAAAAAAGACAAAAAGTAGATAAAAAGCAATAAGAAAAATAAAAAGTAAAAAACAGAAAAAAATGTCAATCATCAAATATTTTATTTGAAAAAAAAAGATTTAAGTGACGGTTTAAGAATGAAAATAAAAATAAAAAATGAATTAGGGTAGGTATTGATCAAAATGGAACAGATACCCAGATCCATTTACTTTAACACCTAAGCGTAATATATGGGATGTACTTTTAAGTAACTGCAGTGAAGCATAAATCTCTGTAGGTTTAAAAGACCCTGAAAGTGATTTGTTAGGGAGGATACATTAATCATCATTGCAGGAGATAATGGTTGTATTTCCACATACTCATTTTTCATAATGACTGTGGTATTTAAAAAACATTTGCCAAAGAAAGAAAATGATTAATATGCCTAAATATCATAATACCACTGACACCTTTTAAATTATAAAGCCTCAAATACATTGATATGAGCACATAAGAAAAATTTTTCCTAATTGATTTAGCTCTGTTTATCAGTCAAATTCCATAGTTTAGGATTTGGCTTAATAAGTGTTAATGTCCTTTATCTACCTTGAGAGCTATGGTAATTTAAAAGAATTAACCAAGGTTAAATGTAGTACTGAGAATAAATTTTATTTTCTCCCCTTATTCCACCAATATGACCTTCATTATATTGTGTTATCAACTGCAACACAGGAAGGGACAGCAAGGGAGCACTGGCAAGAAGAGCATCAGAGTTTAAAAAGTAGGGAGGCTTTACAATGACACTGGTATTTTGTCTTGAATGGGCACTGTGACAGTTTCTTTTTGAGTTGATACGTTGGTGCAAGATGGGTTTTGTTTTTTGGGGAGTTGGGCTAATTTTGTGTTTTGGCTCTGTAGATTAAGATGTGCTGGGGAAAGAATTGTCGAACGGTTGGAGAATATTTTACATATTTTCTTTAATCAAAATTGGGCAAAAACAAAAAAAATTGCTGTATAGCGGTTGATTTACTACAAGAGAAACTTTAAACCTAACCTATGTCTTTTTTCAATGTTCAAACACACAGGAATTATGACAGATATTTCTCCAAGGACTTAGCATTAATTAAAAGACTAAACTTTGAACCAGCCATTTAAAACCTTTTTAACATAGGGGAATCCTTGAAATAACTTGGAGGTCTTAGGGAACCCCTGGCAAAAATTACTATATCCTCAGTTCATGGTACATTTATGTGCTGGTCATTGTATAGGATGTCTCTCATTGGTGGCCAGTTGGAGGAATGTCACTCTTTAGCCAAAAAGATCAGCGGTGTCAGTGGTAACTGACCTAAGAAGCACAAATTTTTACTTGTTCAAGGGACCCCTAGCAATCTCTGGATGAACCCTAAGGTTCCACGGAACCCTTTTTAAGAAAAACTGCTTTAGACAGTTTAGACAAGAGAACTGATGCCAATAATATTTTGTTTCAGTTTGTCTACAGCAATATATTTTTGATGGAGGGTAGGTTGAACTGGAAAATATTACGCCACCTCCATTTTTAGCACTTTTAAAGTGTAAATATAACTATTGGTTGATTTACTAAATGAGTTTGAATCTCCACACAATACATTATATAAATATTAATTTCCAATATGCAAAAATGCAGAAATGAAATTCCTGTTTACTTACTCCATCTGCAAATGTTTCAGACTACATAGTGAGTAAAAATACACTTTTTCCACAATTGGGTAATAAATGTAAATAGTTTTTACACGTTTTATTGTGTGAAGATTCTTTACATTATTAGTAAAGGATCCCAAAGGTTTCTATGTTCTAGGCATCCTATGACACCTTTGAACAGATGATCACCTGTTCTAAACAGATTAAAAAAGTAATATAGACCCGTTTTTATCCACCTACGAAATTGGTGTTTTCAGCATATACCCCAGTAAATTGGACAGATGTGCCATATAAATCAATGGAAGCAATATTTTGTATATGCAATAGCTGCAAGAAAAACTGAAATTCAAATAGAAAAGGCATTTAAAATAGCTTTTTGTGTTTTTTAAAAAGTGTGTTGATAGGAATGACAGCTAAATAGTTATGTAGGTAATACTTGAGTATATTCCAGCTCATACTAGTTGTAACAAACCTCTGGCAGTAAAAGGTACTGTACAAGCACTACATAGCAACATCTTACAATACAACAACACATATTTTAATTTGACATTCTATTATTTATAAGCTACTCTAACTTCCAAAAGCAGACTATGCACATCAAAAACACATGTCTGGATCAAGAGAATATTTTTGGAAATTGTAAAAAAATAGGTATCTAAAATTATCAGACATGTTTTTCATGGACAACTTATTGTGTTCCACTTTTCTTGGAAATGAACACAGGAAATTATTGAACACTTTTCAATATATCTGATATGTCCTATGCTGTTTTTAATTTAGTAAAGGATGTCGGCACCACACATCAGTTGCATTGAATGTGAATGTTTTGGTGCAAGTTTTTCAGCACAGATATAAATATTGTGGCAGGGTGTCCCATAGCTTGGTGGGGAAAGTCCTAGATGTATATAGCACACAGGCTAAGGCATTTTCTAGAAAAATGTGTTAGTACTGCAGACAGTTGGCATTTATGAAAAGGGGCAGTTTTAAGGGTCCTGGAGCTTGCCAGGGAAAAGAAGGGTTCTTGGCCACTAGGTCCAAAGCCAGGTCTTCACCCATTTAGGAATCTGCAGCAAACTACTGAGAGTTCAGTGGCTTCCCAAAGCTTGGAAGGAAAGGGCCTCCTGAGACAACCACTTAAAAAAAACAAAAAAAACTTTTGTATTTTATCATTGGTAATAGAGGTAACTACCAAAAAGGAGTAGTTAGGCTACTTCTTTTGGTTGGGCTATGGTTTGCTAGGTGTTTTTTTTTTTACCTTGTTAATTGGCAAGCTAGTGTTACAAAAAAGAACGTACGCAGTAGTCTGAACTTTGATTTTTTTTGGAAAATTGACTTTGTGCTGTTGCAATGAACTGCTGCAAGCCTGCTCACTATATATATATATATATATATATTGGAAGATATGTTTGAAAATTATGTTTGGAAATTAAAAATTTTTTTTTTCACATGGCTGAAAGCATCAGAACTTCATCTCATTCACTAGGCCTAGTGACCACCCAATTATTATTATCAGTACATTGGGCTGGATTTATTGAAGCTCCCCAAGGCTGGAGATGATACACTTTCAACAGTGAAGCTGGGTGATTCAGCAAACCTGGAATGGATTTTTGCTAGCAAGAGCAAATGTATTAAATCCTGGACCAGATCTATTACAGGTTTACTGGATCACCTAGCTTTACATTTGAAAGTGTATCCTCTCCAGCCTTTATTTAATCAATGCATTATGTGCTTGTACCTGATACTGAAGTTTGCAGTGTTAGGTTCAGCGGTTGGGGTGAGAACTTTTTATAGGTAAATTTTGTTTTTTGTGCCTGGGACATATATGTCTGTATGTGTTCTTACTCTTCACTCTAAAGATACAACATAAGATGAATTACTCAAATTTAGGTGAAATCCTATCTTCAGCTGTCACAATAACATTTGTTCTCATTAGATGATTCATTCTTACCTGTTGTTCTAGTGAAATTTTATGTAGCTTGTTTACATGCTTTTTTTGTATGAGAAATAAAGTTATTTCTATTAATCCTTTGCACAAAACAACTATGGTAGATCACTTTTCAGATGATAAAATACATTATATTGACTCCACCAAGGGTTAGAATTGTCATTCTATAATGTCTGATTGGACTCACTAGATGTCACTCTTTCCTATGTACTTTTAGTTGATGTTGTATGTTGATAAATCTGAACCAACAAATATTAGCCTTACCTTGCATTAGATTTCTTGTGCATGACATTTTTATAGCATATGTGCTCCAACATGCTTTTTAAATTTCATAATACAATAATATACCTGGCAGTGCCATGATATAACTAATGATCCCTGCCAAGTCCCAACATATAAACCTTCAGAACATGCTTCCAGCAGTTTGGATTTAATAATATGTTTTGCAGGCATGTAAATGTCAGATTAGCACATCTAACAAAGAATCGCTTGGTGTTGCTAAATATTTCTAATTTAAGGAGTTGTTTTTCCTGCATAATATATACAGTATGTAACTCTAATACCATTGTACATGAATAGACACTTTTGCAGTTAAAATGTTTGCACATATTTTTATAATAATTATGCTTTTGACTAAAACTATTATAGACCTGTTCTTCAATGTGCACTTTCATTCTTGGGCACCGTGCATGGTTTAAAACTAGAACAAATGTAATGAAGGTCAGCTGAACTTAATCAAGGAGGATATTATCTGTGAGGACAGACTTTCTGATTGAAATGTATTCCATTGAGAATAGAAGAGTAAGAGGAGAATTTAATGACATTGAATAGATACATAGATGGGCCTTATAGTAAGCTTTTAATTGGTTTTTAAATTTCAGTTTTGTGCTTGGTGCTTTCAAATGTTTTGCCATTTTCTCCATTAACTGTAGTTTAGGGATTTGGTATTACTTGATGACAAGTGTCTTTTTTCCACCTGACTTACTATGTTACTATATCACCAGTGATTTTGATACAATGCACACAGCTCACACATAGGTGAGTAACAATATAAACAGTCACAGTAATAACGATATGCCATTGCCTCAATGCACATACTGTTAACAGATGTGTTTGCCATTTCAGAATCACTGTTTAAAGATGGGCCTCACACTTTGCTGCAAGGCTCATGGAAGGATACGCTGTTAGGGATTATAACTTTCACATGTTTTATTTAATCATATTTGGCCTGTGTCTGTGTTTGTTTTCCTTCCCTACAGAAAGTTACCACGCACATTTAGGCTGAAACACAACCATTTAATTAATACATGCATGTCGGTCCAACACCACACATCTGTGTTTAGTAAATAATAACTCGTTTTTTGCTGTTTTGGTACTTTCTGACCAGATTTATAGTTTAAAATAGTTTATTAACCATTGGTTAATTTGTGAGTTCCTTTTTTTGCCACTTTTTTTAAACCTAAAATAGAATTATTATTGTTTTTTCTTTAACGAAAAGCAATATATTATAGACAAGACATACAACAGAGGGAAAACAATATGCTAGACTCTCAGACTTTATACAGAATACGTGTCTCACACCCCCACCCCCTCATTTGTGAGTATTGTTTTGGAATCTTTTCCCTTTTTTATCATTTCAAATTATTGAATATCATGGGGGGGGGGGGGGGTAGTCTGGTAAAAAGAACATAAAAAAGAAGGACTGGTGAAGGAGGTCACTAAATTTAAAATGTAAAATTTACAAAAATTTGCAAAAAGTCTTTAAACTATGTCCTGGAGAATTATATACCCTGGTAAGTCCAAATAACTCGCACCAATGAAAGTATGTCCTATAAAATGTAACCGATATGCCTTTAATGCGGGAGGTAAAAGCCCCCATAAGAATTATATCATTAACCCAACTGAATGGGGTGGGGGGATCCACTGTCTTCCAATACATAGGGATACATGATCTGCCAGCGTTTACATGATGTTTGACTATTGAAGTTTTATAGTACTTTAGAGTAAATGTTTTATGATGTAATAGGAAAAAAGTTGGGTACGTGGCAATCTGTAAATTTGTGCCTGGTTGCATGTAAAATGTGTCCCAAAACTGTCTCATAAATAGGGAAGGACCAGGAAACATGTAACATTGTTCCCATATCCCTACTACATCTCCGATATATATTGGGATCTGCAGGAAAAATATGATGCAAGTGTTTAGGTGTCCTATACAAAACAGGACATAATTTTTTACCCTAGTACCTAGAACCGGTTACTAAAGGGGGACCAATAAGTCAAACAGAGAATTCCTTCTCATTGCAGTCAGGTAAGTGTAATCCCAATTTCAGATTTCCAGAAATCTTGAGTAAAAGGATGTTGAGGAGAAGAAGAACAAGTGACTGTCATGTAAGAAATATTAAGCTCTGCGAACCTGGGAAAAGAGCAACTTGGTAAAACCGAGGTCATAAATTCTAGGAGGCAAAGATGAGTACCCCAGAATCAGGGATACTGCTCAGAAATAAACTTAACACAAGTATGCCCAGTAGGAACAATTGTGCAATGTAGTTGTGCTTCTTGTAACTTAAAGATGGAGGTCAATATCTCACTAAAGGTTACAAAGGGGCCTTGTAACCCTTCATGGGACCATCGTCCAGGGTTACATTAGAACAGATGAATTGGAATAATTTAGGGGAGAGGTTAGCAGTGACGGAAACATCATGCAGAAGTGTCTTGCTAAGTTTCTAGTGCCAGGATCCAGGCAGAGTGTTTGTATCCTTACAACAGAAAGAAAGAAGAAAGAAATTTCCTTGCTTGTGAGGATATGTGTTCTTGATTAAAGGTAATTTTTGTTTGTCAACACAGTTAACCCTGTCTTTTTTCTCAATTCCAATGTCTTTCCAGTATAATTGTTGATAGGATGCAGGTGTCTAGCTCTACTGCAGAGGCATCTGCAGTTTTAGAAGCTGTGGGTGTTGCACTGACCATTATAGTGAAATCAATTCCCTGGGTGGTGCTTTAAGTTCTAGTAGGGGAACACCTCGGAGAAAGTGAAGACACAGGAGGAAATGTTGTATGGCGAAGTGGTATCTGAAACTGATTTAAGGGGAAGAAAAAGAACCAAACAATACCAGAAACATGGATGGCCCCTTGTGGTAATCTGGGCAACTGAGATTTGGTATTTGGATCTGCTTGGTTGACACTGACAAAGAAAATACTTCACTGGATAGATCTTAAGTGCTACTATAAAATTTCAAATACTTTAAATAAATATAATAATATTATAAATAATTATAAAACTGTTACAGCAGCTTAAGACAGCTTAATAAAAGGAAACGAATTAAAGAATAGCTAGAAAAAGTGTTTTTTTTATAGATCTTGTTACAAAAGCAAAGGAAAAAAAACACCAATCAGTGGCTTCGCCAGAATCTGATGCTTCTCCTCACACAATGTGGTTCCAACACTTCTTGGTAAAGCCCAGTTCAAAACCATGGTATGAGAGAAAGACATGATCACGATGATGATGATTAGAGAAAATTGTATTTTACCGATTAAAAACATCACATTTCTTTTTGTTTCTAAATTCGCAAATGTGACTTAGCTAAGACTCAGTTTTCCCACAGCCCAATAATTATTTAGATTTTTAAATTAACTATGCATTAGGAAGGTTATTTCAGTTTAACTCATATATTGGAAGTGTCATGTTGGCCCATGATATATGTTTGGCTATGGGTTACAATGAATTGTTATAATCTGTTTCATAATTCATTGGCTTGGTACTCTCACTTTTGTTTGGCATGTTGTATAATAATGTTAATATTTCACATTATAATAGTCTGAAGGAATTTGAATGCGGCTCATTGGGCCTCTTGAGACTGCTTGTCTTCAGCGGTACAATTAAAACCAGATTTTATCACACCCAGAAAGTACTCAGTTGAATAATTACCAAAAAGTGAAGTGTAGAACAAAGGCATTTTTAGAAGCATAGAAAGTTAAAAAAAAAAAACATTTATGTCCCTGAAATTGCCCTTAACCAGGAGTATGCCTCTGTGTCTATCCGAAAGATGAAAAGATAAAAAAATAATCCCATGAAAGCTAATTATTCAGTATTTATCAATGGTATGTCTTTCTCCATAAGAAGCCCCACATTATAGGAGTGCAATTTACCTATAACATGGCCCAGATTATGTCACTAATGAACACAGTATTATAATGTCATCACTCCGTCCATGATACCCTGGGGGCCAATTTGCAAAAGCATTTTTTTTTCCATCAGAAGTAATTATTTTTGAATTCACTAAAGGAATTCTCAGATGACTCAAATGCATTTTCTGCATTTGCATGAATATTTTTGGCATGTAAAATGAAACTCAATAAAATAACTTTTTGAGCTTTCATTATCTAAAATCACGTTACCCTCTTCAGAGAAATAACTCTTAAAAAGGCCTATTTAGGTGAATGGAGACCTATGTGATGCATGCAATAAAATACTTAATATTTAAAGATAAATGAGGGTTAGAAGCTACTAAACTGCTATTATATGCAAGAAATTAAGGATTATGCTCCTATGTTATTTTTATTTATGAAAATTCAACATTTGCAAAAATAAATTAGTGTAAAGACAGAACATATAGTAGATGAAAGCAAACATAATATATTATTGGTCAGTTCATATTATAAGTAGTCGAGATAGGGACTGTAGGTTTGTTCTGAAGTTGAATTTGTATGTAAGTCAGAACAGGTACATTATTTTAATAAATGGAATTAGGACAGATGTTTGTCTGAACATATTATTAGGCAGTGTGGTGTCAGTTACTGTATAAAGTCCTCACTGTGAGTTAATCACAAAACAAGAAAAAAAAATCTTTATGGAGCATAAACATTAAACTTGTAATAATGAATAATGCTGTGCTTTGATATGCGAAAAGAAACAACTGCGGAGTTTGTTTTGGTCATTAAAGAGTTATAGGATGTTGCAGAAGAGATCACACACAACCTCAGCTGTGTTTAGCAAAAGATTTATTCTGCAAGTTATTCAAACCAACCCCTCCCCTCATTGAGCCTCCATCCTGCACCCGAGCAAGCAGGGAAGCCTTCCCGTTCGTGTTTAGGAATCGTCCGTATGTCAGATGTCCCTAACTCGGGGACTACCTGTATTCCCAAAAAAACAATAGTAAAATACCAATACATTTTTTTTTTTATTAAAGGATATTCAAAATATCTCCAGCAGCCGTAATTATACAAACATTTCTAAATGCAGTATAATGCATCAGTTTAGCAGTGAATATTCCATACATATTATTGTACATGAAATTATTTAGGAGCTCATATACATGTTATGCTTCCAACATATGCGTTATTGTGCAGATGAAGTGTTTTAAGACCCATATTTCTGTTAAAAGAAATCAGTCACTGGAGGAAGAGGTAAATTCCAGCAGGAATGAACCTATATACTCGTATATCTGAAATAGTGGCTTAAAAAATGTCAATGCTTCCTGTGCACTCCAATTGCCTTGTATACTACTAATTATAGATATGGACAAAGAAGAATGTTCAGGGATGGGGTTAAGGGATATGTTCTGACATTACTGAGAAATGACAGAGTGGTATCCTCTTTCCAAAAATTCACATCCAACAGAGCAGGAGATGAAGGAAAATCTTGCTAAGGATCAGCACTTAAAGCAGACCTATGACCAGTGCAAGATTAGGTAACAAAGCCAAAAGAAGAAAAAAGACCTAGGAAGATGGTGATGCCCAGTGCTTCCTCCATGCCAGGATGAAGGAGTATTCCAGAACGGTGCTGGACCGAATTGAGGACGCTCTGGACAAGGGCGGATTCCAGGATGGCGTGGGGCCGAATGTAAGCCAGGTATGGAGAGATCGGGGGCTCCACGGAAGTAAAGGTGAGCTTTTTTTTTATTTTTAGGATAGTTCTGCTTTAAAAACTGACCAAGGTTTGAACCTTTTCCCACTCCCACTTTAAAACTTTTTTTGTTGAGAACCCCTAATAGAAAACATTTGCAGTGTTGTGTGCACAAGTTTTGTACTTCATCTAATATCAATGAATTATTTACTTTACTGTAATTCTTTCTTCTAGTGTCCATATTATGTCTACAAATGTCTGTTTGCATAGTGGTGAATAGTAGCAGAGCTGCTTATATAATTGATTCCATATACTGCCTATATGTATTATTTTATTTACAGTTTTAAAAACTAAGATTGATCCTACAAAAACCTTCTCTAACTATAATTCTTTACATTCCATGTTAGAGATTCAAGGTCATTTTAGAATTATGGAAGAGTTGTGCATTTCTCCAATCGGAATCACAGCCAGAATTTACTCAAATGGTATATGTTAAGGAAACAGTATAATAGCTGAAAATGGCAAGCATATGGTGATCATATTTAACCCCTTTCAAATTTAGTTAACATTCTCATATAGCAGAAAGCAAATGATCCAGAATATAGTAACAAACATTTATTTTCTTCTAAAGATGCTTTATTGTGAGTATAAGCGCTGTGCAGCAGACCCCTGATTTCCTGTTACAGTCATACCACATATGGTAATCTTGACCTTCTCCTACTGATAGTACAGATGGCTTAGATTAAGTTAATTAGGGCTCTGTAATGGGCTCTTACTTTAGTCCCTAGAGCAACAGTGGGTGTAGTACAGTCCTAGGAACACAGAGGACATGGGCAGGCAAGATATGCCAGCTTGAAATTGAGTGTAAGTTTTTGACATATATGGGCCTTACCAAATGCTAGGCTAGGGATCACCAGGCGAAATTCCCAAACTTAATTTTGTGGTGAGAAAATTGTTTTTTTTTATGAAAAAGAATTTTCTCAAACTTTTTATAAGCCATTCCAGGTGCAAGCAATTCGATTAGCCAGGGCACCCCAGAAAACATTCTAATATATCCAGCTTTCTAAAGCAATTCAAGGTATTTTGTTTTCTTTTTTGTGAGCTAAGTATTAGTGTTTGGGATATGGAGAGATAGGAGTTTGGATGTGTATATAGAGAGACACAGGAATAGTTCTATTTTACAAGAACAGACAGAACTCTGCTGCAACTTTGTTGTATCTTGTTTCTGCTTTGCTTTTATATGTTCCCATTTTTTTAATTTTCTTATATTTTGTAAATTTCTATATTTTGTGTTTGTTTGTTTTTTCGTTCCTTTTTTGTTGTATTTTCAATTTTTTTTTATGGTTATCATATACCGTATCTTATTTTTTTTTCTCCTACAATAATAATGTCATGTTCATGTGTCCCTAATTTACCAAACTTTTCTACTTAATTGCTCCTTAGTTCTCATAAAAGATGTTTTAGCACCTTATCAATAAAATACCTTTTCAACTCACAGCATATAAAAAAAGTTCAGAATTAAATTGTTTTATTTTTTTGTTCTCTCCTATTTACAGTACTTTTTCACTGAATGAGAAAACATTTCACTGAATTAGGGCCTATATGTTTTTTTTTTTTAAATGTACATATAGTAAACACTGAAATCTTAACCTGCAGTTAGCTTAAATAAAGTTTCAGGCTCTGTTTGACATCACCACTGCCTTGGTACCCTTTTGGTGCAAGGATAGATCAGGAAAGAACAAAAATGCAAAGACCTTCCTAAACTGTTAGACAAATTCCACACGCATTGTATTCCTAAAATCCATTTACCATCACCCTATTTTCACTTTCATCATTGGCTACAGTGTATAACTTTACTTATTATCCTGTTTTTGCTTGATGAGGTATAGTAAATCTTGTAGAATCCATCCACTGCAGAGGTGCAAGTACAGAAATCCGAACTATTAAAATACCTTCAAACAATATTGTTTTCAGGACTCATTTTTGTGTTGTTTTGCAGACCTTGCCTGTTGAGTCAGTCCATTGACTATTGGTGTAGCAATGACTTACCTGTCCATTCACTAGTACAAATTGGGTTGAGCTGTAAATAAAATAAACAATATGGTCATGTCATTAGCCTTCAGTTCACAATCTTTCCTGTAACAGAAGTCATGCAGGATATCTTAGTGTAAAAGTTTTAAACTCCAGTTGGACTGAATATTCCCAGACCAGCCTCACATTGGTCCTTTACCTACTTTTCAATGAGCCAGATATTTCAATTTCCTTTTTTGTTACGTTTTTGAGAAAATAAGGTTTACTTTGTGCATTTTCAATAAAATCTACACTGCCCTAATAATGTTGAATTCTGCCAGCAATACACACAATATAAACTAATGCTTGCTGTTAGATTAAGAAATACAATCTCAACAATTTTAAAGCATTCCTTTTGTGGTTTTTAATGCCTCAAAATATTTGCTCATTGAGTTCTATTAAACAATTCAAATGTATCTGTGTATAATATGATGAGTACAAAACACTTCCATATGAATTCTTTGAAGGCACATGGTGGTCCCATACTAAGGGGGGGGGAATTCAATATACTATGAAAAGACAATCTCACTGTGATCTGAGGAAAGCTCCCATTGATTTCAATAAAAGCGTTCAGACATTCTTATTGAGATCTGTTGATTCATATATTGAGTTACAGTATTCCTAGCACAGCTTTTCCTTTGAGATAGCTTATTTTTGGTGAGCGAGGAAATCTGAGTTTGTGCCTTGGGTTTACATTTATTGGTGTAAGCAGCTTGGATTACATTTTTTTCATGCTTCTAACTAGTTTATTAAATTTCCATCGTTAAGCAAATGACAGGAGTTAGGTGGCTCAGTAAGTATATAAAAATATAAGTAAATAAAGAAAAATTGTACCATTTGTACCACAGCAGATTAATATTAAATTTGTAAAAAAGCACGGCATGACATTTCTTTTCTAAAGCATATGCTGTCATGCTGTTATATTATCAAGACAACCTATGAATTTCAAACTGAGCATGGCATGATTGTTGGTGTCAGCCGAGAATTTCAGAAACAGGTAATCTGCTGGAATTTTCATGCTTTTCCTGTCAACTAAGGACACCTGAGGCCACAATTGGAACAGGCTAACAAAATTTGGATAGGAGCACAGTAGAAAATCATTGCCTGATTTTTTGAGTCTTAAGGTGCGTACACACTTCCAATTTTTATCGTTCAAAATGAACGACGAACGATCGATTGGGCAAAAATCGTTCGTAAAAAAAGTAACCAACGACGCCGACGAACGAGGAAAGTCGTTGGAAACGAACGACCGGACCGGCGGATCGGATTGGACGACGAACGTTGACCATCGTTCGTGTGTACGATCGTTCGTTGATCGTCCATGGTCTGAGCATGCGTAATGAACGAACGTTCGTTCACTTTCCTGTCGGGCACATAGTTCCTCTATCGCTCAAACGATCGTATCTATTGTGTGTACAATATCTACGAACGATCGTGTCGTTATCTGTATGTGCTGGATCGGTGCTATAAGATCGCTCGTAGATATCGTGCAGGATCGTTCGTCGTTCGTTTTCCAACGATAATAATTGGAAGTGTGTACGTAGCTTAAGTTTCTGCTGCAACATTAGGATAGTAGAATCAGAATTTGGTGGCATCAACACTTTAGGCTGCTGGTGGGGTATTGGTGCGGGGGATATTTTATTGGCACACTTTGGGCCCCTTATCAGCCTACTTTAGTACTGTTGCTTGCCATGCCCAGCCCTTGATGACCGTAGTGCACTCATCTTCTTATGGCTACTTCCAGCAGGTTAACATGCCATGTCATAAAGCTCAAATCATCCCAAACTGGTTTCTTGAAAATATCAATGAGCCTACTGTACTCAAATGTCTTCCCAGAACTCAATCTAAAAGAGCACTTTTGGGATGTGGTGGAATTGGAAATTTGCAACATGGAAGTGCAGCCAACAAATCTGCAGCCACTGCTTGCTGCTATCATGTTAATATGGATCAAACCTCCTGATGAATGTCTCCAGTACCCTGGTAAAGCCATACCAAGAAGAAATAGGTCAATTCTGATGGCAAATGAGAGCTCATCATGGTATTATTATTATTAAACAGGATTTAGATAGCGCCAACATATTACGCAGCGCTGAACACTAAATAGGGGTTGCAAATGACAGACAGAAATAGACAGTGACACAGCAGAAGAGTATCCTGCCCAGAAGAGCTTACAATCTAGGAGGTGGCAGAAGTCTTACACAATATGGACGGAATGGTAAGTAGTGAGGCTTTTATGAGACAGGAGAAGACAAGTAGGCAAGTTTGAAAAAATGGGTTTTGAGTGCTCTTTTAAATGAGTCCTGGTACTAGCAAAGTATACTTAATAAAGTGGTATTTTTCAGTGCATTATTTCCTATTTAAAAAGTTGACTGTATCAAATGCTGCTTCAAAATCTGGTAGGGTCGCAACAGCAAAATAATTTCTGTAAATTGCCTTTAGCAGGTCAATAAAGCAAGACTTTTTTATTTTTGTATTGGGTAGGGAAGAGTTAACATTTCTGCCTGGCTGGTATTTCTGTCTGACAAAATGGGAGAAATTTACCCTTGGTTCTGTAAAGGAAATGGAGGCACAGATGTCACTGGGAATGAAGGGCATGGAAATCAGCAAAAGCACTCTCAGAACTTTAACCTCCTCCTTATTCCTTTTTCTAGTAAAAAAATGTTTTATTTTTTTCATTTCCATTAGAAAGATTCTATCACTCCTTGTTCTAGCAGGAAAAGAGGGTAAATCTCCCTAGTAAGCACAGAAATGGCAATAAAAAGATGATAGAGATTCTGTTCTTCCACATTCTATACAAAGCAAAATAGAACATTTGGCTAAAGTTTAGCTTTGAATACACATACAAGTGGTTTCAGATCAAATTGAAAAAAAGGTCATTGATGCAGTTGCTTGACATCATGTGGAAAACAGTAACATTTCTATAGTTTTCCCAAGGTAGCAGAAGTTAGAGAATACTGTACAACTACATTTAACTACAATCCATTGGGATTTTTTTTAGAAAAAGTGTAATTACCGCTTCCTTCAGGGGTTCATAAAAGATGCCAGAATAATTGGAACTCTTAAATATAACATGGGTGGAGTAACAAGCATTTGAGAAGATTCCAATAGGAGCTGCCACGACCTCCAATCTTGGTTACATATAATTTAGTAATGACTTTAATAGATGTCTAATCTCTGCTTCACCAACAAAGATCAAAGTTTAAGTTTGTTGAACTCCAGCCTTACCTCCTGTTTTGTACTGTTGTTCAGGCTTCTCTCCTATTGCTTACTCTGATTTCACTGCACTGTGAAATTCTCACAGTGGGTTTAAGATTTGTTAAAGATAGACTATCATGGGAGAACCTGGATGATGCGGTAAACCTGGAGTGGATTTTCTAAAGTAATTGAATATTATTTGGCAAAATGTTTCATTTCTGCATCAGATCCCTTCCAGGTTTTTTGGATCACCCAGGTTCATATTATATCTTCTACAGCCTTGGGGAGCATTGATCCAGGATTTACTAGAAGCTGAAACAAGTCATATAGAGTGCACCCTCTTTTCCTAGATAGAGGACATTAGTAATCATTTTTACTTAGTTAGAGTTAGTGGACCCTCTGTGTCACCCAATACAAAGGCATAGAGTGCTCACCAGAGCAACCTGCAAGGGGTGATGTGTTTGGTTGTGGGTGACTCCCAAGTTGCAGCCCTAGGCTACCCTAAAAATGGTAACAGCTGACAGGTAGCAAAAAAATGAAGTACAAAACTGACAAGGAAGATCAAGGTCAGATAGACAGATGGGCAGGACAGGTAGGTAACAGGGACTGTCAAAAAAAGATCAAGGTTGTTCACAGAAACCAATATACGGATAGCAAAAACATCCTGGAAACAGATGCCCAAAAGGTCTTGAATGCAAAACAAATCTTGAATGCACAGAGTCGTTTGAATAGAAAGGATATAGGAACTTCTGAATACACAGAAACAAATGATCTCAGGCAGCTCTACATAGACTTAGCTATGTACACACGTCAGATGATTCTCGGCCATTACAAGCCACAGGGACGAAAATCTGACAGGTGTACAGAGGCCGTCTGACATCGTTATTGGATCTGTTCTGGTAGATCCATGAGCAACACAAGATGAACGACCCCAATGGAAGTGAAGGGAAGGAGAGCACATTTGGGTTCAACTCACCCCCCCCCCCCCCCCAACCCTCCTCTCCATAGAGCAGAACAGTGCTGTATGTACAAAGCTCATTCATTCATCTTTCAGTCTTTTGTCATTGAAACAATCGTAAAAGTTTGTTTCCAACGACAAAAATCTAATGTGTACGCAGGCTTAGAAACAGATAAACAGAAACCCAAAAGAAAGCCTATATGCAAAACTGCAATCTGATCCTGCATAGACTCAGCTGAAACAAGTTGGGGATATAGAAAACAAACTGTGATAATCAACAAGACCTTCCCTCCCCAGCCTTACCGTCTATGCCCCACCCATTCTCCTAATTGGTTAAATGTTCAGGATTACATGTAGTCATTATTTCAGCTCCCTATTTATGGGAAGCTGTGTATAGCTCCCTGTTTGTCCCTCCCTTCAGCCACAATCACCCATCATTGAACAGAGAAGCCCAAAAGATCAATCATGTTACTGGGGTAAAAATATATGCAATAAAAACATAAATATTTTACTAAAACCCCCCACTGGGCAAATTAAAACTCCCCCTCCCTGAATACCCCAAAACATCCTGAAGAGGCTTAATTTTTTTGAAGCAAGAATAAGTCCCTTGCCACCGTAGTTTGCAGATCCACAGATCCAGAAATGTGGCTGATGCTGACCAGACCACAACAGTACCCTGCTTCTGGCTTCTGAATGCCACAATACAGTCAATAACACAGAAGTCTCGGACTGGAGCATCATGTGACCTCAGCACGGGTGGTTGATTAGTATTATTCCAAAGATCATCCTTAAATAATTTACTTAGTACGTTGATAAACAGATAGTGAAAACCTATGTTTATCATGAATGAGTAAATTGATTTGCTAGTTGGAACTAGAAACTTTAGGACAAACTGTTATTTGCTTTTAGTCCTCAGCAGATGTGGACAGCACATTGGATACTATGGGAAGAAATGTGCATTATACATATTTGTTGTTGCAATTTATTATGTGCATTTAACATAGAATTTTTGATATTTTTCACATTACATCCATGCTATGTAATGTGCACACCTTTTCAGTATTTAGTTCTAATCACAGAGATGAAGTTCCTCTGACATTGTCTTAGTTTTATCTCCTATGGAGCTATTTTTAGGAATCATCCAGATGCAGGATTTAAATCCTGGTGCCTGTGCAATTTTGGTTTTAGTCAGAAATGTCTAACATATGTCAATCCCCTGCTATAGGCTTTTCTCATAGGTTGCCATGAAATGACCAAGGGTAGCTAATATGTTTAAACATATTGCAGCTGTATTCTCATTTGCATAGGTATTCAAATTTCCTTATGGGGTGAAATAAAATGTGGACTTTGTATTATTTGGAGTCCATCAGTCATTATTCACTGTTCACAGAATCTCTATATATTATGTAAATGTAATCAGTATCTTGCTGGCACATTAGGCATCATTGTTATCGTTTCACCCTATTATGTCTGGTCTCAGCCTAACATTCAGCTAGTGTTGGATGGATATTAAGTTATGCAGCCTGCTGCCAAAGTAAATGCAATAGAACTTTAGCCTAACAACAGGAAAGGAAATATCAAGGGACCTTCCGTTCTGTAGAACAGGGCAATCTCACACCATTCTGATTTTTCAAAAACAAATTAGACAGTTTATCAATTAATTTATCATTTACACTTTGTTAGAACACAATTCAGACTAAAACCTTCTATTGAAATAGGTAACAATGGTAAGCAATAGCTCTCATGGAGTTTAAGTCCTGGAAAAAAAAATTGCAGTCGTTGTTCTTGGTAGTGTTCCATCACATAAGATAAGCAGAGTTGATGCTAAGAACTGTTCTGCACAATATTCAATAACACTCATTACAGCTGTACCAGACATCCGTACATCCATCTGTGAGTCATTCTTATTTCTATATTTAATTATAGGCATTATGATTTCCCCTTGAAGCTATTACACTTTGTTGCTTTTCGTCAATGAATAATTTGATAACCAAGTACATTTTGTATTTTGCAATCTGTCATTTAAGAAAGAACTATTTTGTATTTTATTTTATCTTGTTAACTACAGTTTGATAGATAGTTATAATAAATCTCCTTTGACTTAATTGGTTACAATATGGAAAATGTGTATGCATGTTGAATAGATTTAGCATATTAAATACTCGGGCATGGGTAATGTCACTGAAAAGTAATAACTACTAAATACAAGGTTGCTGACCATGGTAAGAGTCAGATAATGTGCCAACCCAACAGCAAAAAATTTTATATTTTGCATTTTTTTTCCTTTTATTTTTGTCTGGTCATCCTGCCCCCGAGTGACTTTCCTACTTATTCCCCACTTCACCGTATCTATGAAAGAAGCCATGGTCAGTACACCAGCTGGACTTAAACACGTTTGCCTTTTTCATCCCCATTATACAATAATGAAAAAAAATGTCTTTCTTCCATTTTTTTTTGCTGAAAGTAACAATGATGCTGCATTTCTGTAAAATCAACAAAAATTTTCTGTTTTCTTTTGTGAAAAAATAAAACCATTGCAGCCACCAACTTTATGATTGGAAGGCTACAGGTTGTTCTAGGGTTTAGCAATCCTTTAAAGGATGAGCTCAGTAATATCAGGTTTTAAAAAACCTTTGATTTTTTTTTTTTAATAAACCCGGATTTTTAAAAAATCCAAAAAACTGGCTAGATCCTCTGCCAAATTTTATTGTAGGTCTTTAATATTGAGTGCACCCATGTGGTAGAACATTTACTAACAACAGGTCCATGTTTCCACTTGGTACACAGATATGAGATACCTGGTAGACTTTCTAACTTTTCACCAGTACATTACCGTAGAAATCAAATTGGTTGGTGTGTTCTACTGAACATTTTATGTTATTATTGGTCTTTGTATTTTTTCTTGAAAAATATTTTAAGGGAAGGGGTTTGATATCTGCGTTTCAAAAGCATTAGAGAGAACCTTAATGTAGTTGACTACTTTAGGCTTACACATATACCATAAAATTATTTATCCAAAGAGCTCATCAGAACCATGCTTGATGACATCAAAATGGAATTGACAGCCTTTCCTCAATAAGGCTGTGTTAGATTTTTCAAAATGTGTTGTGTTTGCATATGATTTGTCATACATTGCATGGAGCAGTCCAGTCCTTTGAATGCTTTACTTAATAAGGTACCAGTAAGCAAGGTCAATTTGCTTTTTAAAAAGTCATATATAAAAAACCAATGGTGAAACGAAGAACATTTATGTAAGCTAGAGCAACTAAAAACAGCTTTTGTTCCCCAGTAACAATATTCCTGATTGGAAGTCTCTTACCATTTTTTTTGTGGAACTAGTTTTAGTCTATCCAAAACTCAGGTTCCTACTTTTGGTAGGTACTAGAGCAGAGCCAAGAATCTGTGGAAGCCTCAGGAGTTGATAGGGCTTCCTTGAGCAATTTACACCAATCAGGTCCCCTGATACAATAAAGTATTGTATCAGGGGTTCCCTGAAGACTTTAGAGTTATTTCAAGGGTTCCTCCATGCTAAAAATGTAGGGAAAGGATGTGCTAGAGAATCAAACTGTTCACCAGTTTCTTACATATTTTACAAATGTCATTGGTGAGTTTTCTGCCTTTATTTTTCTAAGCCTAACAAAGTAGTAATACGAGACATTGCCTCATTGAAGGATATTTACTTATATGCTGTATATTATGTAGAATACAACACAGGAAAAAAGAATCCACAAAAGTGGATGAAAACCTCATGACATGAAACTAACAAGATGGGGACTTTTTGCTTATGAATGGGCATAAGCGAGCCATATCTTTTCTATTAAAAATAATTTATCTAATGAATTCACAAAGAAGTCTTTTATATATTCATATGCCTATATGTGGCCCTTGGTGACTACAATCAGACATATTTACACACTGAAACACCCATACTCTAAGCAGCTGTCTAAAATTTGACTGAATGACATTTTCCAAAGTCTATATGTTCCATCATTAGCCATGAAAGATCCAATGTTCAAACATGAATGAAAAAATGAATTGTTGCCGTTCAAAAGCACGTTAGACATATTCATCTAGAGCACAGTTCTTTGATCAATAAAAATGTCTGGTTATTATATACTACTCGTTAAGAAAAACAGGGAGGGTATTACATTCTTCCAATGTTCAGAGAACATTTTCTCTTGTTGTTTGGATTCATGCCACTGTTAAACTTTAGGCAGCTTTTTTTTCTTCTACCAACATCTGCAGTTTGATTATTTGACTATTCCTTGGCATTTAGACAAGCCACAGCAGAACGTACTATCCTGTGATTAACAACTCCCGGATACAGTTGAAATTGGTTTTATTTAAGGTAGGTCTTCCTTTGAACGCTCATTCACATAAGTATATAGTGTTATAGCAATTACCTTATGATACAACAAAACACTGGCCTACGTACAACTCATTTTATTATTTGATATATGATATAGCTAAAAAATAATAGGCAATTTTATTTTGATTGGTGCACAATTATACTCAAACTTTTAGTGACAAAACAAAAACTTGCAAAGATATACAGCTACAATGTGAGTGTTTTTTGTTGTTGTTGTTAAACACATGAATTGCTCCAAATACTATTACAAATGAACGTGGTTGCTACTTAAAATGTGGGCATATAGTTCCTGTGAAGAAACCACCTGTTCCATATTATATGTTCTGAAATAATGTATTGTATCATGGTAGTTTATCTGAAATGTGTAATAACATTTTCTTCTCCACTTTGTTTAACATTTAATAAAAAAAAAAGCATTGAAACAGAATTTTGTGGCCTGCTTTATTAAAGCTTTCTAAGACTCTTAGCTCCCCAAGGAGAGGATACACTTTCATCAGTGAACCTGGGTGATGCAAAAAACTGAAATGGATCTGGTCCCGGATTAAAAACATCTGTAATAAAAGTTTATGAGCCAATATCAGTACAAACCTCAGCTTTTAGCTGGGGAGAAACTCCAAGAAAATCAACGGTAAATAATAAATGTTATATGTTAGGATCTTCTTAAAAGCTAGGTTAATGTTAGTGGCCAGGAAAACTGGAACACACTTATTTTAGAAGGTCCATGCAAAGGACTATCAGTGTGTGGTTCTCAGTGTTGAAAACATTGCCTTTCATCAGCCATTCTGTTACTCTTTATTTATACATCCCAGCAAAACCATTGGTCTGTTTTAACACAATGATAAATCAGTGTAACAATGACCTAATTATAATGTGTTTATATTTTTAATATGCTATAGATACTCAGTATTGTAAACTAAACTTTTTTCCAATACTATAACTAAGGTGCTTTTATAAATTCCATGTTTAGTGGTATTGTTTGTTTCACATTTAATTCCTCAAACCTTTCTTAAACAAGTTTTAAAAATACTAAAAGATTTAGATACTTATTCTATAAGTGTCTCCGCAAAAATATATTACCAAGAATAGTTTGTGTTATAAAAAGAATTTTTCGGAATGTATTTTATAGGTAAAATTGACCAGAGGCCATAACCACAGCTTGATCCATTCCATCTGCACTGTGTCAAATGTGTCTGCTACCCAAGTGTCTGGAACATATGCGGGTATGTGGCATATGAGTAAGACTTCATTAAGCCAAAAGTGGAATTTGGTCCCGTTTATAGATCTCATATTATGTCTGGTTGGAACTTTTAAGTTTCCAGTAAAAATTCACTAGGCAAGAGCCCATTCCATTATCTTCTAGTAGGGTTTCCGTGTCTAAAGTGACCAGTAGTACTTATGTTTACATTACCTTAATTTTTCTAATCAAAAGAAAATTGTCTAGAGTTTATTTTTACATAGACATTAAGAGCTCTATTTATAAATCGGGGAATCTGACATTCCCTTAATCATTCCCTGGTGGGAATCAATTTCCATGTCAGTATGTTTCAATGGCAGTAGAGTTCCACCAGGTAATGTTTTAGGAAATGCCAGATTCCCTGTTTTTGAAATACAGCTCTAAGTGTATTTGATCAACAGAATATATAACGGTACAGACTAAAATGCAGAACATAGCTAAACCATAATTTATATTCTTTTGCTGAAAAATTGGAAAGTAAGCTTAGTGGAGAACTGAATGTGTAAGATCTACATGTACCCAATGCTAAGGCAAATGCTGCCAAAATAGATTGGCATAGATAGGTTGATAATGATTGTAACAAAATCAATATCAAAATTACATGAAAGCTGCCAATGTTAAACATTTCTTCATTCAATCAGAGTGAGGTGAATGTTGCTTGTGCATACTTGTTTTATTTTAAGCTTCTATATTTGTTTCTTTACAAGCATTCTCTCCATGGGGATCCAGACCATCCTGCTCTAGGGTTACTTGGCTGATATATTTGTGCTGTCTCTGTCTACATTTCTTTATTGGCTGTGCATAAGCAAAATCTATCACCACAGGTGATGGGAAAATAAACAGATGCATGCAAAAAAAAAAAAAAAAAACTGCAATTTGCTGATGAATCTGTTTTGCACAAAATACATTGCTACAGTAGTAAATCTCAGAAAGCGCACAAAACCTTGAGGCACGTGCAGCATGCAACTTTCAGCTTCCAGCTATAAAATGTAATAATCCATTGGACTGGAAATGAGTAGAGATTAGAATTGAATTGGGGGAATATTATGATTATGATATTCCAGATTCCAAATCACCATGCAAAACTTTATTTTGCCAGTCTATAATTCTATTAGTACTTAGCAGTATTAGCAGTAGTAAAAAGCAATGCGATTTTTTAGTCAGTAGCAGCTAGTCACATGCTACTGGATTTGTTTTTGTGATGCAGAAAGAGTTTCATAGCTTGTCCAAACCACTTTTTAAGTTTTAATGATACATTAGGAAAATAGCCCAGCATGTATAGCAACACAGATAGTAGAGGCACCTTAATACAATCATCATAGAATGTGACAGGGCAAATACTGATTGTCCTAGAACAAGCAGTGTCAAACTCTGGCCCGCGGGCCAAACCTTGCCCCCAGAGTCTTTTTTTTGGCCCCCCTCAAAAATTTCCAAAAATGAACTTCTTCTGGCCAGCCCGTCCACGTTACCGACTCACATCATCATTTTTAATACATGCAATACATAGACATTATTCCTGTTCACCCATCATATGACACAAAGCCTAGGCAATGATCACATGGTGCCTGACTACCAGGGGCATTGTGTTTGTTTCAATCCATTAGAGACTGCATAGTGTAATATTTAGTGTCAGACAAACTTGTGATGTGAGAGGGTGAACAACACACAGCCTGTATAGATAGATAGGCCCCCGACTTGGTCTAAGTTTTTAATTTTGTCCCTCTGTGTATTTGAGTTTGACACCCCTGTCCTAGAACAAAATGAGAACCACTCTGTTCTTATTCCATATCCCCATCATTGGCGTCAATAAATCTGCATAGGGGTTACTCCTATGTGCATGGCTAAATATATGAATTGTTGTGATAATGAGGGGGGTAAAAATGTTAAAGTGCCATTATATGTAGATGACAAATGGTGTCAAAAAACCCTACCCCTGCGCAGCGATGGTCCAAACTGTGCGCCACACTCACTACCAAGACAGAATGTCCTGTTTCCTTTCCTGCTGAGTCTCTACTCCATCAATTTGGACAACAGTTCATACTTTCAGCCATGTACATTAATCCATGTACACCCATGCAGACTTCCTGCCACCAAGGTTGGAACAGGGTAGACCTAAAACAGGGTGATTTCATATCCTATATATATACCTATATTACTGTTCCAGGACAATTATTATCTGTCTTGATAAAAGAGTTTGTGGTACTTGCTTGGATATAAATGCTATTGAATTTTTGGGACAGTCAGTACATCTGAAGAAGTGTCCTAAATAAGCTACTAAACATCTTCAACAATACAAGATTGAATGTGACTACAACTAGCTAAGCCATGACCACAATAAATAAGAACTTTCACAAGCAATATGATTTATACAGTTCTGAAAAGAAAAAGTTCAAACATTACAACTCAGTTTAAAGCATGTAACTGGTATTGGTCCAACACCAGTAAATATGTGGGGACTCTGCTATGCTGAAATCAACTGTAAGTCTAACCTTCTAATGGGTAATGCACTTCTGAATTTACTAAACTACAATTAGCATACTTGGCCCATGCATAAACAGCTCATTATAAATTTGACAATACTAAGTAGGACCATCCACATATTATATATACATATATATGATGAGGGAGAATTAACACATGTTCAGGGTCCGTAGTCAAAGTGTTTGAGTTATGATAAATAAGAGATGGACAATATAATAAAGAAAACATTCAAAGAATTATTTCAAGTTGTTTAATTAATTAATTAAATTTAAGTTGTAAACTTGCATTCACATGGTCAAATATAATGTCAAGTTTAAGAAACATCTGCAGGCAGAAAACAGTTGTCTTGTCTTTGTTTAATGGAACCACCTATCAGTTTCTAGTAAACCTCTTGCCAGATATCTAGGCTTCATGGGATAACATTGGATTAAGAAAGGCTTTTCCTAAATCTAATTTCACTAAAGTAGTGTATAAATACCCTAAGCCACACATATCTAATCTATTTGGCAAAAAAGTACAAAATCTAAATATGAGTAGGGAAGCATTAGCAAACATGCAACATTCATCATAGCAAGAGCAAATTTATTACTCATTAGAAACTTTTACCTAGGTCCTCTATCACACTTCACAGAGAGCAGTACTTGGCAGGTCCATAAAGTAAGATCAAATGTACAAAATGTATAATCTACATGCAACATAAAATAATATTTATTGTTTTTCCATGCTGTATTGTTTATGCAACAAATTTTAGCATGCATAAAAAATGTATGTTATTTGTGAAAAACAATTTATATTCTCAATATTTACAACATATGGTTAACATACTACACTACAGAAGAAAAAGTCAAGTAAAAAAAAGTTAAGCAAAAAGTACAAAGAATTTTTATGGCAGTGAATGTATTTTGCATTGTTTAGAATATGTAAATGTTTAAGACCTTCTCTACATAAGTTTGTTACCATGAAACTGATGTATGAAAGGACAGCTATAGGAAAACATTTATGTTGACAATAGCAGCCATCTTCCATCTGTCTTTTCTGCAGTCAAAATTTGAAAATGTAAAATGGATTCTGAATGAATGTTGGGAACTTTAGCAAATAAAAACAAGTAACCTCAACCAGTTTGGAAAAGATGATAATGCAATTGTGTCCAGGCAGGCTAAACACGGACAAAGGTTGCAGGCTTCTGAAGGTAGTGTTAAGTTTTCACAACTGTATATCTAGAGATTGCTGTGGCTAGGTAGCAAGGATAGTAGAATTGGTTACTTGTTATGCTTCATGTGGTTGCTTTATTTCACTTTGAAAATCAATATGAAAAGTATACCTATTTTCCTGTACAATAAAAAGGAAATAGAATGGAGTTTTTCTTGCACATGATTGAATGATGGAAATCAGAACCTCTTTACCTTAAGCACTAAGGTAGGTGGGAATTTACTTTATTACCAAGTCAATTTCTGTTTTGCAAAAGGAAATGTTATGCTTGTATTTCAGTGATCCAGTCATATCAAGGCAAAATTCCTGCTCTGAGTGGGTAGTATACTAAAGTCCATGTGTATAATAGAGAACTGTGACTACCTGTATAAAAAAGAAGTATTAGATATTAAAACATCAGAAATATTGTTTATTTCATTTGAAATTTTCCAATTATTTATATATTTTAATTTTCAATTATTTAATTTCAATAAACCACAAACAATAACAATTAGTACACCCAATCTAGATGCCAATTGCATACATTATATTAATACATTACCATCAAGTAACTGTAATACATTACCATCAAGTTTACAACTGTGAAAATATATACACAAAACAATAAAAAAGAAACATAGTTTTGAGGGTTAATATACTTACAAAAGGAGTAGATCATGTTAACTTTCAAAGTGAATGTTCTATTTTATCACACCTCTATTACTCACAATGGTATTCATTTTATTAGGTTGTTCACTCAGCAAATTATTACACTGTAATGGATCAAATTAGTTTTACAAAGAATATCCAATCAAGTTTAAGGAAATGTAAAGAAACATGATTCAACATAGCCTTAACTCTATCTAATGTTCCTATACTTCCACCACTGTAACTACTACAGCACAGCGGTAATAGGTTTTAAAAAATGCAGCCACTAAAGAAGCTATTTCTTTATTTATTTCTCAGTAGGCTGGGGGCTTTGTAAAAGAAAGAAGCATTGTTGATAGAAGTACTATGAGGGAGGACGTGTAGGACACATCCTGTGCAAAGATTTGGCTCTCCATTGTACATAAAGGCTAGATAATTGATGGTTAGATCACTTGCTCGCTAAATGCTTACAGGATTTTCTTGATGTTCAGCAGGGCGGTTAGTAATGGTTTAGTAAATGTTTACAGTAAGTCCGATAGGTGTCCTAAATGCCAGGAAAAACACTCAGGAAACAAGAAATAATAAGGAAAGCAAAAGCACATAAGAGGAAATCTGTCCATAGTTATAGGAATCAAACAGTACTTGCACAGCCGTAATCGAAACAGGCGCCCCTTTGGTTAATTTCCCCTACTCCTGTTTCTTTGTTACCTGTATATTTCCAATCACTTGATGACTTTTTGACAGTGGTCACCGGGACAAAATGAAAGGTAAATCTTTCTATTAATAAACATGTGGCAGGGGGCTAGCTTTTTCCTACAATATGGAAAATATGTTATGAATGTTTTGGCCATGTATACACTTTACTGACCCACTACACAGTGAGTAGCTGGCAGGCTTTTAAATATAAATTCAAAGATAATTTTTTTTTGCGTCTTGTTAAAGTGTTTTTAGTATTTTATATTATTTTGTTATCTTTTGTATCCATTTTGCAACCATCGGAACAAGTTCAATAAATTCTTACAAATGTATCAAAAAAAGCACATTTGAACATGAACATTTTGTGATAATTTTATTTTACATAAATCGAGTTTACCCAGATGTTAAATAATGGAAAAGGTCTTTAAAGGAGTGATGCAGAACGGTGATCCATTTTTTAGAACATATTGAGATCTTTTCATCTTTAACCAACATCATTGTGCTTATTGAGCACATCCATTATGAATGCACACCAAAAATAAAAAGTTACAAAAGCCAATTTCATAGACCGTCTAATTTCAAAGCATTCTTGCCCCTTCAAACTCATTGAACTCATCTTCTTTCAGAACAGATTACAGTGTTCACTTCTCTTAACACACAGATCATTTTTTTTAAATTCCCCAGGAGCATCTGTTTTTAATTTGGGTTCTGACTACACAGCAGGCAGGTTAACAACCCTGAGTTAAATACAAAGAACCATACAGTATTACTAAACTTCAGTCTATCCACTTGCCTCAATCTTTCAGTGTATTTATAGCAATGACCTGCTTGGAAGGCAAAGCCATTTCAGGACATGACAAAATACAGGCTTTTAGCATTGTAACCATATCCAGTACAAATCATACAAATAAAACTTCTATAATTTAAGACTTTTTATTTTAACATTTTTACAGCTAGTAAAAAAAAAATTGCCTTTTTTTCATGAGCCTTTTTGGAACTCACGCATATCATTTTCTTACCATCAGTAATTTCTTGGCATTTGTCTTTTTTACACCTGCTCATTTTTTTAGCATTTTATATCATCATCACCATTTTAAAAAAGGTCACGTTCCATCAAAGGTTTTAAAACAGCAACTTTAATGCTCAGTTATATGCACGACAAACACAGTTCTTTCCTCAGAACCATTTTAGGGAATAAGTAAGAGTTCTTAGCTTCCTGAGCAAGATAGATAGAGAGACAGAGTTCATATATGGGAATACCCATTCTCATACAGTACAGAATAAGACTAAGTCCTAACATAAGAATTAGACTAACATTTTCTAAGCAATCCTTGGCATGGTGAAGTTGGGGCACCATTAAAAATGCATGGCAACCCAATTAATCAATGACTGTCTTGTTAGATGCTGTACGATGTAATAATGCGCTTATTTCCACATAAAAAATGTTTTAATGGAAGACACCAATGAGAACAGGCCCTTAATGTATTAAGATTGTTATTTACATATTTAAGGTACTGTCAATTAAACTTGTTTTCTATTAGACACAGACCTTAAATACTTAGTTGTTGGTAGACCTAAAAAGATTGAATAAACTTTAATTTTAGTGAAAAAAAAATCTGACATTCCCTCAAACATTTCTTGGTGGGAATCAATAACTGCTATTAAAACACATGGAAGATTCCCACAAGGGAATGTTTGAGGAAATGTCCGATTTCTTGTTTTACAAATAGAGCCCTTTAATGTCTAAATAAATCTGGAAATATTTTGCCATGAACTTGAAGACCCAATCTTGACATCCAGAAAATAGTAATCAACCTGTGAGGGCTAATTTACAAGGGATCAATTAATATATATTTTAATAAACCCAACTCAATAAACATGTGGTTAAGATAACTTTAAAAGTCTTTTCCTGCAAATCAACAGTGGTACACTTGTTATTTGGAATTGCTTTTTTTCCCTATGCTCCATGAGGATTGGAGGTCACTTCTGAAGACTGGGGATCTTACAAATATAGAGATACATAGGAGACAGAAGAAGATTCTAGGATCATCAGTCTTCATTATCTTATCTAGAATGTCTAGTAGGCAGTCCTGTGACAATGAATAGAAATTGAAAGAATTTAATTACATTTCTTCAGTGATAAATATAGTACTGGAGTCTTTAAAAGGTCAGATGCCTAATTTTATTTTTAAGTTGCAGTGTAAAAAAATTTTAGTAATGAAAAGACCAACCGTTAAAGTTGACCTGTACTGAAAAATGATAAAAGCTGCCATTGTTGAACTTATTGTAAAGAATGTCAATTGAATGGATGTAAAACCAATCTTTTGGGTTCTGACACACAAAGAATTGGAAATCCGACTAGGTAAAACATTAGTTATAGAACAAACGACTGAAAGATAAGTGAACGTGCGGTGTACATAAAGCTCCATTTTGTGCTACGGAGAGGGGCACCCCACTGCGCTATCCTCCCTTCTCTTCCATTTTCATTGTTCATGGATCCACCACAAGGTCAGACGATATTTGTACACACCTCAGATTCTCGTCCGACAGTCCAACAGCTTGTATCGCCTGGGAATTATCTGACATGTGTACGTAGCCTAACTCCTCCAAATATGATTAAGTTGTTCCCTCTGTCCCCATTACACAGACATCCATCTTGCAATAGAAATAGATTTTGTTCTGTGGGAAAGATACACTCCTACGATAGGACTTGTTTATACAAATGTGTTTGGACTATGAATGAGTGGATTTTTTGGTCCTTGCAGAAGAATATCAAAAATCCAAAAGGAGGAGAAAAGCCTCATATAAGAAAGCCAATCGCAGAAAGAATTTACCTTATAAAGCCTCCTAACATGTTCTGTTTTGTTCTTGAATTATAAGCCAATAATGGCCTGGTGTTAAATGCCAGGTGTATTGGCGCCAAATACAGCACATCTTAGGAATCATCTTATTTAGGTTCTTACAAAAGGATAAGATATCTATTGATCAATATGTGATTTTGGACAGGTATATGCTGTTTTGAGAACAGTAAATATTGTTCACTTTTGTTGTTTTAGGTCCATGGTTGGTGTTCCGGTATGGGTTGTTCTCATATGGCCTATTGTTAGAAACAATGATATTCAGTCTTGTTACATGTGCATATTGGACCTTTTTTTTATTGCTCTACAGATATTTTGTTAATTATTGGAATAAAATTGATGTTTGGTTTTAAAACATTTGAATTGGATAAATTTTTGTTTTGAATGTTTTTCCAAATTAACATATTTGAAGAACATTTCTCATCCTATTTTTCATTTGTTTTGTTTGAAACGTACATATCAAGCTTACAAGTGTTTGTGATGCATTTACCTATCTTGTTTTAGATTTTTTTTTTTTTTTTCATTACATACTGACTTTTGTGTTTCATTTTACAAATTAACTGCAAACTAAATCTAATCAGTTATATTTGTTAGTTTTTGCTTTTCCTCAAAGTTCTCGCACAATTAAGGGGAGGCAAAAGTTTGCCAGCTGCTTATTCACTGCCCATCTATCTGCCTCTTCTATGTTCAACACAACATTTGCATCAAATACAATGATTACTGGAAGCCGAAATAAAAAAGTAAGAGATCCACAGATGCACCAATTATGCTGAAAAAACCCGGTTTTATCTTCTGCCTCCCAATAAAAACCTCTCTAAACTTTAATGGGAATGGTTGTTTTCTACATCTCTGCAATTTTTCCTATATTTTAAGTGGCATGTTTCTTGACGAAACAGGTTCTTGCAAGTATCGTGTTAAAATTTTTAGCATTTTTGTATCTTTTCCATCAGGCTCAAAAAATCAACTCTTAAAAGTAATAAATAAAATAAGAAAATTAATACTATAAAAGGAGTAAAAAAACCAAATCTAATTAATATTTATTGATCATGCTAACATAGTAAATAATGTCTAAATGTAGATATACTTTGTAACTGCTTTATAAAGACACATTAGCAGTAGAGTTTAAAAAAAATTGAAAAAACTAACATTAGGCTACTTTTTGTTTTTTCAAACAATTTATTGTTCACACACACTATTCATAAGAATGTATTTTGAGCAGAAATGATGATGCTAACCCAGTGTATCTGAATCAGGGTTTCCCTAGAGGTTCCGAGGGGTTTCCTGATCTTTGATCAATTTGAACCCCTCAGGTTACCACTAAAAGCGATAATCTTTTTGTCTGGCTAAAAGCGTGGCAACCTTCCCTTTGGTCAGCAATGGAAAAGTGATTCTTCCCACTGATCACCAGGCAAATGTGCTGTGAGCTGTGGATATGGTATTTTTATAGCAGGGGTTCCCCAAGACCAGCAAGTTATTTTAAGGGTTCCTCCATGTTGAAAAATTAGGGCTGCATTAACATGTTCAGATAACAAAAGTAGTACCTTTATAGGTCCCTTTCAAGTCAGAAGCAATTAAACATACACTAGTGCAAAATATTTGTCCAATATTTTAGGATAAAAATGTGAACTAGAAGCCAAAGAGTGAGGGCTCATTAAGACTAATATGTTGCGCTCAAACACAGAATATGGGTTGGTGCACCAGGTTGCACTTGGTTTTCCAACCTCCTTAGGCAAACGCCTACCTACCCTAGCTTTTTTATAGGACCCTCTCAATGCCTAAAGGAACAAGGACAAGTGGAGAAGAGTTGCAGTAGGGAATGGTGCAGTTGCCAGCTAGCTGCTCATTGTGAATTCAGCCTAAGCTGAAGCAACAATTATGACCTAATAAAGTGGAGAAAATGTCTGCAACAGAAAGCAAGTGGCTTTTTAGTTGGAATACTTTGGCTCTGAAATGTTTAAAAAGGTAACATCCATCAATTTGCTTCATTTTAAACAAGCCATTTCTGTTGTAGAAAAGTTAAATTAGGATATGTTCACAACTGGCTTCTCCTAAAATCACATTTCTACGCCACAATTGATTTAAATATTGATTCATCTAGGGTTAACAACACCGAGAAATAAGAAGGAATAATGGCATACAGGAGTTTGGTCATCACTGACTGGTAATATTAGATGCAGACATCTTACAAATCATAAAATTAGGGTCCAGAAATATTTTATTACTTGGAAAGACTCAAGCTGAAGGATGGAGGGAGATAGATCAAGGTTGCATTCCAGTTCTCTCCTTGCAATTTAAAAACAATCAAAATAGAATGTGGTAGTTTTATAAATATTATAAACCGCATTACATCTACAATTCACAATAAATTTAAAATCTGCAATATGTAAATAAAAGTGCCTGTTCTAAAGGATTTTATTTATTTGAGGATGAAGGACAAAGGCTTAAACCCCTTTTTTGATAAGAATTTTCTTATTGTTGAGCTTGATTAAGAAGATGTGGTCATTATAGGGTCATTGTTGTTGACCCACATCAGTTTTGTATTGTATCATTCTGACACCTTAAAACTTTGATTTGTCGTGTCCTTCACTAATCATTCAAATCGTGTAGACTTCCATATGGGATTGAGAATATAACAATTTCAATAAACACACACAGGCCATTTCTTGGTATACTAATCACATCATTTTATTCAGTAAAAAACATGAGATTAAAAATACCATCATTTAGGTGGTTTGCCCAGATGATATGCTGGATTTCAAACTCACCTATGATCATCATAAGAACAAAACATTGGCAGAAACCAATTAAATTACACCAAATATATTATACTTTTGGAAATGATTTAAGAGCAATAAATAAAAAGCAATATCAATTAAAAAAAAATCACAATTGCAATACAAAACATATTAAATAAACTCACTATACTAATAACAATGTGCAGTCAAGTTTTTTTGTTCTCTTCTAGGAATGAAAACATGCCAGTAAGTCCCTAAATAACATTTCCAGTTTGGCAATAAGAATTGAGTTGCTCATTCACATAAATCTAACATTGACTTATAAAATAAGGCCTGGGCAAGCACATTCTAGATAGCATACCAGTTCTTTGGTAGCATGCAACTTGGCCTCTAATAAATGTCCCCTTTATCTGCACACGCACACAAAATATATTTATTTCCTGGTAATTCTATATTTTAAAGGCATGTACAAAACATGTAAGACTTTAAAGACTGGAGATAGCATATAGAGATAGAAAAGAGTAACTAATAAAGTTTACACATTCAGTTATATGTGAAAAGGGCTACAGGTCATTAGGTTGCCCACTTTAAAGAACTAGCTTGCAACACAAGCCGTACTTATATGCAGATGAAACCAAGCAAAAGGGCACAAACACAAGTATTTCAAAATGTTTTACCATGATACAACACAAATCGCAAATGTAAAAATGTGCAAATGGTTTAACAGCAATACAATACGAACTACCCCATCTTCAAAATAATATCATAAGAAAATACTGCATAAAGAAGAGTTTACAGTGAGCCATTGGATGCCCTACTGGACCTTTTATTTACATCATCATACTTCAATGATGTTAGTCACTGAATAGTAACCTATATGCAATAGATCTGGAATTGTAGCGGAAAGGTTTTGCATGGTAGATGTTTGAACCACTACACGTTTTCTAGCTGCTCTGTATTGGCCTTGTCATTTATGTTTTATTTAGCTTTAAGTGGTATGATATCTTCTTAAAAAATTTGCACAGTGGACTTATTGGCCATTTTATTAGGTACAGCTACAGTTTAAGGATGGTAACAAGAAAAAAAATTCAGGGCAACAGTTTTGTTGATGAAAACACCTTGTTAGAGAAGGGTCAGAGGAGAATGGCCAGCCTTGTTCAAGCAGACAAAAGCGTCACCACTGCTCAAAGAATTATTCTTTATAATAGTGGTGTACAGAAAAACATGTGTGTGTTAACATGGCCCAAACTCAATAGGGAACACTTACAGTACCTTGTTGAATTTATGGTACACATAATTTAGGCTATGTAGAAAGCAAAACAGGGTCAGTTTGGCACCAATAGGTATAACTAACATGTATTCCTTTTATAGAAATGTTAATGTTTATACACTAAATTTCAAATTAAACCACATGCTTCATGTTTGTGACTTTAGCAAACGCTTAGCTTAAAAATGTCTATCATTTTTTTTTATTTACTGGGGGAAAAGATAATTTGGGGGTCCATCCTTTTACACATATAATTTTGATTGTCTCTAAAGTGTGAAATAAAGATGCAGATAATGTACAACTAATTTAGTCCAGCAGATGCAGAAAAATGTAGGAAGAACATCAAATCTAAACAACAATATCCTTAATACTTTCTGTTCCCACAACCCTTCTCCATTGGCTTGGGCGCTCTAGTGCAGTCTTTCCCAACCTTTCTTAGTCGCGGCACATATTTTACAATTAGAAAAATCCCACGGAACACCACCAAAAAGTCAGACACGTAAATTAGCTACCTGCTGCCATCTAGTGGAAGAGTTTTTTTTGGTTTTGCCTATCACTATACATCGCTGGTATAGACAAATGAAGACAAATTTTTTGCAGTAAATAAATCATTTTGGGACCAATTAACTGAAATTGGATAATTTCCTACGGTACACCCGAAGATCTCTCAAGGCACACTAGTGTGCCGCGGAACAGCGGTTGAAAAACACTGCTCTAGTGTTACAACAGTTGGTTTGCCCAGGCCTGTATGGTATCCAAAATTCTCTGTAACATTCTTGATTGACCATCTTCAACTTTCTTATATCTTGCACAATTTCATTTAGGCATAAAAAAATTAGTTTCAATATTATTGCAACACAGTGCCTGATCAGAGCCCAAGTGCTCTGCAGAACTTATCGTAGGCAACTCCCGTTGACAATGCAATGCCTGAGATTATGTCCCTTTGTTACATTACTGTGTTATAAAAAGCCTTCTAACTCTCCCTCAAGGACAATAGAAGATGCACTTTGTAGCCTTTCTCATGGAGATGATGGTACATCTTGGAACCTCTATTGTTCTTCCATTACATTCATAAATGGTCTACTTGCCATTTCCTGAAGACACTTTACAACATTCAATACCTTTGACTTTTTCACTTTCTGTGAAACACTTCTATCAACATTTTACAAACACATTGATCCTATTACCATATAACACTTACTATGCTACACTCAGAAATATTTCAAATATTCAATTTGCTGACAGTGAAAGTAAAGAAACTTGAACAGTATGCTCTGCTGATCAATCATCAACAAAAAGTTGCAGGGTTTTCTTTTTAAAATCAATTTGAAAAAGCCTTTTAAATTGTTAGACCACCAAAAGTACCTTAATGATGGCCTTGGTTTACAAATATATATTTGGCATATAACTCTAAATGCTTCCTCAAAGAACGTACAATGAATTTCTACCCATCTTTTCATTAAATTCAGGACTTTATTGTATTTCACTAGAAATCAGATAACTACATAAATGTCCAATATAATACACTTGCATCATGTTAAAAAACTACAGAACCTTTTGGTGCTGCTTCAGAAATTACCAGTATCAGTTTAACACTTATAATAATCTTTCTGGTAAACCTGGGAAAACTTTATTTGTGAATGTGCAAATATATGTATGAACCTGTATAAAAAGTTCATTTAATTTAACACATGGGTTGCTATAAAATCTACTAAATGTTTAACATAAACAGGGAAAAAAAAACTAAAGTAGAACCCTAGTCAAATTGTTTGCCAGTTTTGAATAGAATAGGGGGTGTAAACTCTCTGTATTGCTGTTTGCGTGTTTCTTAAAGTGATTTTACCTTATTTCTTGTTCCTGGAAGGGACTCTGGCTGTTTCCATCTACACAAAAAAATGTATTTACTGAAGTGTATGTTCTTGAAGACATTTTACCTCACTCCTATTAGCACAACAGGAAGCAAGAAAACTTCCAAATGGACCCTTATCCATTCTATTAACAGCTAATAAAGTCCTGAACTTTAAGTGAATAGTGATCATGACAACATAATAAGGATATCCTAATATTAAATACATAAAAAGGTCTACCCATTTAGGGTAGTCTGTTTTCATAGGAAAACAATGATAATTAATATACTTTATAAATTAGTTAATAATAAAATATGTGCAAGTGTGGCTTTACCTGATAAGATTCATCCAGTTACCAAAATGTCTAGCATTCTACAAAGTAACATATATAACAAACAAAAAGGTTTAAAAACTTTAAAAAAAAAAAATAAAAAAAAAAAGATATTTCAAGTAAAAAAAAAAAAAAATTTTATAATTCCCACCATAATAAAATGTACCTATTGAAATATAAAAACAAATAATAATTATTATATTTTGGTTTATTTTATTTATTTTTTAAGCCTAACTTAGGACTTAATGCTCCCACAGTATAAAACGACTTTTATAAAAGTATTTAAAATTTGGTTTTCCAAGTAATGAAATTAGAAAGAAACAATAGTGCAGTTGCCATGATTTAACTGTGGTGCATTGTATTCTAGACTTTACACTGTCAGCAAAGTAATGGCATAAAGAACTTTGCTTTTCTAATTGAGCTTGTTGCAGATCTCCAAAGCCTTTTTGTAAACCTGAGTAACGTCATCCATATCTGTTAACAGAGAAAAACTGCTGTCAGCAAAGCGATTACGGAAACGTTTCAGGTTCTGTGGACGAGGACTTTTTTGAAGCCTCTCAAAATCCTTAACATAAAGGACATTTTCAGCTGAAACACAACTACGTATTCTTTGTCGGTTTGGTCTCCCACCTGTCAAATCAAATGAGTCATTTGAGAGGATGCTGTCATCACTAATCACACTAGATGGCCGACTGTAGCTTCGAGACAATCCTTCCCCAGGTACAAGTCCATGTTCCATTGATTCCAGTGATTCTGTGTTAGTACTAGCCGTTGGGGAATCTGCACTGCTATCTGAATACTTACTGTTGTGCTTTAAAATGCCTTTCCTCCTATAGGAAAGGCTGTGAGAAACAATTCGTTTAGGCTCACTGATAATTTGAGATGTATCCCCACTTTCTTTTCCATCATTATCCAATAGTTCTGAAGACTCGCTTCTCTCTGGTGAAGAATAGTAGCCAGACTCCCTTTGCTGAGTTTTTTTTAAAATGCCTTTCTTTGGCATAGGTGTAGACTGCGTTGAACCACATATAATTGGTTTTTCTACTTCCCTGGTGGTATTGGAACAGGCGTCAATGATCCCTTTATCACATTCAGTTTTGTAAGTAGGGGACAATACAGGACTAATAACTCCCTCAATAAAACCAGCACTGTGGCACCGATGCTCACTATTACTCCTTTTTTTCAGGATGCTTTTGGGTCTCTTTGATATGGTGGTCTCTTCAGAACCATCTTCTAAAGATTGAGTAATGTCATTTCCCTTCTTGGATTTCTTAAGAGATCTTTGTCTCTCGAGTGATACTTCAGATGGCTTTGAAAGGCACTTGCTTTTGCTTTCAGATTCGAGCTGCCGGTTGGTAGAACGGTGATGCCAATTGATGAATCTTGCAAGCAATGGAGATTCTGAGTCCTTCAAAATATCACAATCACAAACACTACTTTTGTAGCTCCAATTAACCCACCAATGGTTTGCAATATCTTCAATGGTTGCTCGACGATCAGGATTTACCATTAACATCCATCTGATTAGTCCACGAGCATCTGGAAACACAATATTTTAGGAAAATATAAATAGCTTCTTATTTATATTAAGTTATCAATTGCCTAATACATAATGATTTTCTAACACACTGCTTTTTTGATGTATATTTATTGACCTAACAGAAAATGTGAGACGCAGAGAACAAGAGGAAACTCTTGTAAAGATGAATCACTGATGTAAATGAGGCCATGAATATATGGGGAGAATGTATTTTAGACAGATAATACCTGTGATTTTATCAAGTATTTCACTGCAGAACTGCTCCTTTTTCATTCATGCTCAGTCAATGTAGCTGGATATCTATTAGTAGTTGGCTTTATCCAATTCACTAGTCAAAAACAGGTAGGGATTTTGACCAAGCTGGTGTTTCATGTGGTGTTATATATGTAGTGACCTGCTGTGCTATATGACCTAACAAAAAAAGATGGAAGTATTTATTTGGCCTCTTGACTTTTTAAAACATGTCTGCAAGGATATTTTTGCATAGAGTGTATCGGCAGCGGTGACACATATGCTGAATAGAAGATTGTACATATGTAGACATAGACAGTAGTGAACAGGACAACCAACGTGACAGGGACATTGCATTTCTGAACAGCAGATAGTAAATACATTAGGAATGTAGTGACAACAGTGATAGAAATATTTTGCTGCTTTGCATTGAATTGTATGAGAATGGTGGTGACAGACAGCTGTGAAAAGGCAAACAGAGTTGATTTACTAAAAGAGATGAGGCTTTCCACTTAGAAAAAGGTGATTTATTACTCTACAAAGGAATACTTTACTTAGTGATTGAGGTAAAGCTTTGCCAACTTAATCCACTCAAACATACCTAACATACATTTCATTGGACATGAGTGGGTATTCTTGGACTAATGAATATTCACCACATGCAGTAAATCATCCTTTGCAGACTGATAATTCATTTTGCTAAATAAGCAGCCTAAATCCCTTAGGAAATTTAAACCCATTGTGTTCCTGAGCAGTAGATAATAAATGTGTTGGCAACAATGATAGGGATATTGTGTCACTGAACAGTAGCTGGCAGATAAGAAAAGCAAGTAGTGACAGACTGACAATGTGCTGGTCAGCAGTCGATATCTCAAATGCATAAAGAGTATTGACAGACAGCACTGATTAGGACAAGGTGCTGCTGAACAATGAAGGGGACATATGTATTGGTAGTGCCGACAGACTGTGAGAGACAGAAGTGATAGGACACTGTCCTGTATGTTCTATGACGATTTATGTATTACCCAAAATACTGTTGATGTAGCAAAAAAGAGGACAAACAACTGGTAATGAAGTGTATTTCCCATCGAACCTAAGAAAAATAATCATCTTTTATCTGTTCTATAGGTAAAACAATATTAGATTAGGGATAGCTCCTTCTTCCACCTTCTTTTGCTCCAATACCTTGTGCTCATATCTTTCTTATGTACCTATAAATTTTACAAGACTTGATGTATTCATTGATGTAAACTCCATTGTTTGTTTATTGGCTGAAAAGTATAAATGCCAAACTGTTTGATATTTGAACTATTAGTTTATCCATCTTAAGTTCCCCTGAAAAAGCCAATAAGGCGAAGAATCGCATTTGCATTTTTTCAAGTAACAAATTCCCTTTCGTACCAACCTTTATACATTTCGAGAGTGTATATAGCTAATTATCCCAGGAAAACCTCACCTATGTTGGATGAAGTTGGGATTGTTTTAATTTTGTATTTTACGTCTTACTACAGGGTTCTCCCCAGGGCCTTTTAGCTGGGCGCACCACCCGGCACTTTTCAGCACCCACCCGGCTGTTTTTGGGTGGTTACTGAAGCATTTGGTCACAATACAGGGGCTGCCACCCGCCTACAATTTCTTCCCACCCGTCTTAAAAAAATTTCTGGGTTGAGCACTGTACTATATATCTTTTACTGTATCTGCTGTGATACCTATGTGTGAAAATTACCCACGTTAATGACTAAACCAGAAAAATCACCACATTATTACCTGAAGGTTGAGTTGGCTCTCTGTATTCACCGCTGCTTATTTGCCTAATTAGATTTTTGTGATCAAAGCCATCAAATGGCATTGTTCCATAAACCAAAGTATACAAAAGTACACCGAGTGCCCAACTGTCAACCTGTAAAAGAAAATAAAAAAAAAAACACATGTAAGAAAAAGAAAACTATGTATTGCCATTGGCATAAAACTTGTTTTAGCTTAAGATATTCTAAAATTAAACCTCAAACAAGCTGCAAAATCGAACTACATACGGCGGTACTGCTTTACTTGCCAAAGGACTTCAAGGGGTTTCTGTACAGCCAAGATTGAAATGCAAGTCAACCAAAACAAAGACAGATCTCCAACCTCCACCACTACCAGATCAGCACAGCTTGATCTAAAATCCTGGTAAAAATACAGCCCAGTCTGTGGGGGCCAAAGGGCCGCACTATAAGCTAACCAAGCTTTACAGTTTTACATAGTAAAGTGATCTAACAATTGGAGATCACTTCATCAGTGTAATACTGCAAGAGAAAAGTAACCGGTCAGGTGAAGTTGGTTTACTACAATTGTAAAACAAGCTAACTTTGCAAAGTAAAAATTTGCTTGGTTCAGCGAAAAGGATGAAGATGTTAACTTCCAATCAATCAAAAGGATGAAAGAAAAACAAAATCCAGATTATTTTTTTCTGATTGGGCATTTTTTTTTTTTTTTTTTGCAAGGCCTTACCTTATTCTGAGATCATGTTCTACACTCCTTTATTATGTCAACCCCTCCATATCACAATTGTTAGGAGTGTCTGGATGCAAACATTTTAGTTAAAAAAAAAAAGGGGGGGGGGGGGCAAACACTATAAACCTTTAGCCAGTCATAAAATAACTTTAACTTTAACTAGTTATTTAAGTTAATTCTTCTTTTTTCCTGAAAGTTTACTGAATGCTGTCTAAAAGCAAACTTATGATGTTGAAATAAAAGTCTATAAAATTGAACCTCTCAAAAACCTTCAGTTTTAGTTTACTCGACTGAAAAACAACAATTGAGCATCTGTAGCCAATTTTTCCTAAATAAGGAAAACAGGATTCTAACTGGCTAAGTATCCATCTATACTTTAATAATTCTAGCCACGCATACTTCTAGTTATATCCTCATACATTCATTCTTAAAATTCCATTACAATGTGCCATTACTCTGGTACGGCACCAAACAACATAACAGATGAATTGAATTCCTCTACAACAACCATATTATGTGCTGCAAGCACAAGTCTAATCAATCATTTCATTCACTGATCATTTTCAGTGCTTCTTGCTGAAGTTTGAATACAGTGCATGTATTGAGCTAAGGATAGGTCACAGAAAATAATAATGTGTAATAATGGAGTTTCAGTAGACTGGCCACTTTTTCTGGAACACTCAACCAGCTTCAAAAAAGTTGTGCAGCTGCAACAAATTCCAACCTTATAGAGGACGGATTTTATTTAACTAGAAATGTTTGTCTAACATAGGGCCCAATTTAATAAAGCTCTCCAAGGCTGTAGAGGATACGCTTTCAATGGTAAACCTAGGTGATCCAGCAAACCTGTAATGGATTTCATTTGCTATTTGTTACCAGATGTTTGAGTTCCTGGACCAGATCCATTCCAGGTTTTTTAGATCACCCAGCTTCACTGATGAAAGTGTATCCTTTCCAGTCTTGGAGAGCTTTATTAAATCAGGCCCATAGTGTAGTATAGAAAAGCAGCTTCCCCACCCGAAGAAAGGACTGCAGAGCGTCTCCCTTTCCTCTTTTCAATAACATAGGGCAAGATAGTCAAACTTTGGTCTTTAAGGGCCAGGATCCACCAACATCTCAAGTATCTCTTCGATGACAGTACAGTTTAGTGTGCCTTGCAAAGTCAGAAAATGACCGAACAAATGTTAATTTCTTTGGTATTAAATGGTATCATATTTCTATGCCATTCTCCAGTCTTTTGTAGGCCAGTCAACTCAGACAACATGCATTGTGAGATGAAGAAGTGGGACAATTAATGAAGAACATCGCCTAGACGCTACCATGAACATTTAAGAGTATGTCTGGGCATTTATTCATTACAATATTATCACAGAATGCCACTTCTCATTTTGGTAACGTTATGAACAGGTGTTCTATAGTCCAACAGGAAATAACTTGGGCAAGGCCAATAGTACCACTTGGGATTTTTAGTCCAAGAGAGACAGTACGTGGTGAGCTCACTATAGGATGTTAGGAAATTACCCTACGCCTGGCAGGAACAAATTGGTATTTTTCTGTTCCTGCAGTTTTTAAAGAGACACAACATGGGTAAATTTGCATGTATTGGAAATATGCAGCATTTTATTCCCTTGTCTTTTTTTTTTTTTTGCCTGTTGCCTTTGACAACTAATCTATTAACACCTATAAAAAATCATCAAAAAGCCTTTTAAAACACAACCTAGGTGCATACACTTACATGTCTAAACTTTATATTTAATATACTATTTAACTGCCCATGCTGTAATAAATTTGAAATTCCCCTATATGTCTTTTGAGTGTTAATAATGATATATTTTTCTTTCCACTCTTTGTAATTTTTACCAGTGTCTACAATGATCACCGGATGTACCCCACCTAACACATTGCTCAACATGTATAGTCTTGATGACAGTCTATTCATCTCTTCTGTCCAACTATAGGAGACTGCATAACAAAGAGAGAGGTCAACATGGTCTGTCACAGGTCAATATCCACCATCAAGTGTCTACTTTTCAGGTGTTTTTATTTACTGAACACTATTTTTTTTTCAATAAAAACTGCAGAAAGTGCACCGACATATGACATAAGTCCATTAACACAGATTAAATTTAGATGGACAGATAACAAAAATAGGTACTGAGGGTTATTTGAGAGATACTAGTTATATGAAAATCTTGTATCTCACATATACATAAAAACGCTGAAAACATTTGTTTTATTTAACCTCCTGGGCTTTACACTGATGTCTAGATTTCTGTACCAAAAGCGTTACACTGTTTTTCATGAAATTTTTTTTTTTACATTTTAGACCTGTAAGTTACAGAAATATGTCCGAACAAGGGTCTAGTAGATATCATGAATATAAAAAAAAGTTTGAAACACACAATCGTAAAAAAAAAATGTACTTTTAATAAAATCCTATCCTATTTTTTTTTGCATAGAAATTTTTGTTTATATTGTGGGCTTGTAATTCTTAGGATTAACTCCCGGGTATGATAATTATATTTATTTATTATATTAAAATCATAAATTATAATATAATACATAAATATAAATAATAATTTAAAACAATAATGAAATAGACAACAATGTAATCTAAAAATAAAATTAAAAATGTACTTTTATTTTTATTTCATGTTGTGTGGTGTTTTTGTACTGTAAAAACCATTTAGAAGCAGATTACATTGTACTCTGCCTTTAAATTTCCCTCCCTGACACACCCCCATACATCACCAATCACATCACTGGAAGATGACTCATCCTCCGAGTGATGTGAAGGGGGGATTTCCCTGCCCAGCTCACACAGACAAGAGACACAGGCACAGGCTGGAAGCTGCTGCTGCTCGTATCTCCGGAGAGATGCACAGAACAAAGTAGTTCTGCAGAAATGCAATTTCTGCATTGTGCTATACCGTACATCTCACTACAGATGCCAGCAAGGGGAGCTGCGGACACTGGGTGAGTATTTCCTTTCAGTTGTAATCCGATTGTCATACAATGTATGACAATCGGATTGCAATATAACATTTGTTTACATTTAACCACCTGGTAAAAAAAAACTCGGGGTTAACGAAAATTGCAAAAGTTTTTACCCCGAGCATGCTCGAGCTTAACGGACAGGTGGTTAACAAATACAAATGCATGTTTTTAACAGCATCAGTCTGCAATGTTGACACACTAAATCCACTATGGAAAAGAATAAAAAAAGAGATACTTTACCTCAGGACCTCGATAAGGCCTCCCATTTACAATCTCTGGTGATGCATAAAGTGGACTCCCACAAAATGTCTGCAGGAATTTGTCTTTTTGATAGAGATTTGAGAGTCCAAAATCAGCAATCTAAAAAGAAAATTAAATACAGTTTTGTAAAATTTTGTAAAAAAGCAAACACTGTCTAACTTTCTAAAAGGTTGTGATACTTTAGAGACCATTTACTTATTGTCATCTAGAGAAAATGCATGTTGATGAATAGAAGAAAAGTAGAGACTGATTGCTTTTTAAAGTATTCACAAAGACTTATACGGCAAAGCTATGTCCACTCACCAATTATTTGCTAGTAAATAATCCTGTTTTTTTACATTTACTCTGCCCTCCCCAGTTTCTTACAGCACACTGAAGCCCTGACAAAGAGGAACAGTTGTAACTCTTATACACAGAGGTGTGTTGGTAATTCACATAAATAAAGTTAATAAAACCGATTGAGCTTTAAATTAGGAGCACAGGAAGTTATAGAGACACTAGTTTTGCCATAACATCTAAAGACTGGTAGGCTGCAATATATATTATTATATATATATATATATTATTTTGCTGTTGTGGCAATATATATATATATTATTTTGCTGTTGTGGTTAAATATACTTGAATTTTTATTTTTTTTATACAATTTAATTATACATTAGTAAAACACCACCCTGACTGAAGTTGTGCTAGACCGAAGTTGGAACTGAGGTCAGCATTTTTGGAAGGGTGAAGCCTAGTTCTCTACACCATAATACAGGATATTGTTCTTTTTTTTATTTTTTATTTATTTTTTTTTTACAAAACCAGAGGAAAAAATGTGGACTAGAGTATTAAATAATTGCTGTTCTTTTTTCAGATGGCCTGGATTTCTCTTTCCTATCTATTCTACCTGGCTGGCTAGCAGGAAGTTGCTCCTAATCCTTCAGAAGTGTGCCCTGCCAATCAAGAGTTATAAAATAAAACACTTACTCAGCAAATGAATCTGTGCTGGTCTTTGACCCTTGAACAGTGCCTATAATATTCTAAGCATATTATTCCTAAAACTGCGTACTATTCTTTCCTTAACAAAACACAGTTTTCAATGACATGAAATGTATGAAACCTGAATTGCAAGGCCCGATGTATTTGTTTTTTTTATGGAGGAGCGGTTTCAGCAGCCATGTTTTCATTATGGCTATTCAGGAAAAAAGTATTTACATTAAAGTCCACTCCCATCCTCACAGACTGATGCTTATCGGATTTTCCCATTAAACTTGTCAGGCTCCTTGAAGCAAGATTAATAGGATTTCAGATTACTTCATGGTCTTGGCACTTAAAAAGCAGCAATTTAGCTATTTGAACTAAGAAGAAAATATGAAAAGGTTTTGCAAGAAATCTGTAATCCCTTTCTTCAGAAAGCCCAGCCATCATTTATTTATGTAAGTGTTCGGCCCAAGCAATATTGTTTAGTAAATCATTATAGGAAACACTGAAGCAAATAGCAGCACAGGAGCTGATAACTCTACTAACGTTTCTAGTATTATTTTGTATGCATTCATCTCTACTCCCCCTCTGTGTATGGTATACAAGTTGCATAATTTAAATAGGAGCAAAGACTTCATTAGGAGCCATACATATATAGAGACTTTTTTCACCAAATACTTTAGATAGTGACATTTTTCCTGAAAAAGTAGCAGTGACATTTATACCATGCTGGTATCACCATGATGTGTACAGAAAGGTTTAAGGGCAGAAACCAGCAGGTCCCCCTTTAAACTGCCTAAAGAAAACTTCAGAAGAAGTATACACAAGACCAATCACTTACCACAGAGGGAGCAGCAGTGTATGGGGTTTACTACAAGAAATGTGTGCAATGAGAAGCATAGCAAAGACGAGGCTTAATGCTAGATTATAGAAGAACTACACAAAAGACACCAAGGTTCAAATTGCATCACTTAGGACTCCACTTTCTAACATAGGGGAACCCTTGAAATAACTTTCAGGTCCTTAAGCAAACCCTTACCATAATTACTCAATCTACAGGCAACAGTGGTCAGTGAGAAGAATGCCTCCTACACAGCTGGACTATGGGAAGTATGTCATCCCTACAGATAGCAAAAAAGATCATTGGTGACATGTAAACTGACCAGAGGGCAAACATTTTTCAAGGAACACATAGAAACCTCTAGAGAAACCTTAGGGATGCACCCTGATTAAGAAAAACTGCATTGGAGGGTTGACATTTCAAAATGACCAGCAGACTAAGAAATGGTGAGATTTTCATATATTAAGATTAAGATATTCATAACTATAAAATATTATGGAAATAAATTTGCTATTTTTAGAGCAGGGAGTTGGAAAGACAAATGGAACACTATGAGAAAAGTTAGATCAGCTATTTTATTGTGCTTTTCCATTAAAACAACACTTTTACACATTATTAATATAACACAATATTTATTTAGAGCCGACACAGCGCTTTCATATCACTAACTGTTTTTCCAAAGGGGCTCACAATCTAAAGTCCATACCATAGTCATATAAACACATTTATATATTAATTAGTAAGAATGTAATGACCCAGCTATCCTAATCCTATATCAAATATTTTTTTTCCAAATCATAAACTTTTGGAATTTAAAAGATGCAATAAAATAAAAAGTAAATAAAGACATCAAAATTGACTTCCTAATACTCATCTACATGTATATACAGACAAAATACAAGATTTGCTTAGGTAAAGAAGAAGCTTGTTTATTTTCAAACCTTTACCAAAATCTGTCAACAGAACATTCCAGTTATTTAAAAAATGCCATTTCCATTAATTATTACAAAGCCTACACCTGGGTTTTCCTTCAATCACAAATACGCAATGTTGTTTTTAGAATTTTGTCACACTACATGGCTCGACCTTGAGCAATTTTTGTATTGTTTACAATTGAAAAAAAATCTTTGGCATGGATAGAGAAGTACACGATAGAACCTGCCAACGTGCTTCTGTTTAGTGAAATGTTAAATACCATTTTAGATCGATCTGAAAAGATAAATGAATTTTTTTGGTAGGACCCGGTTTCAGCTCTAAAGGGGATGATTTTTAAAAAGTCTGCATTTTAACAAAGTTTTCCAGTCTATAATAATATTTTATAAGGGTTTAAATTTACTGATCCTTTCAGCAACAATAGTTTGTTCGGTGGGCTGAATAATTACGATCAGAGTGTAGTATTGTATCTGAAAGATGGTGCTGCAATAACAGGTTTAATTTTTAGTGCTGAATGAAAACCTTGATATTGCTGTAATTTATTTAAGGGGGTATTGGACTCAATACCAATCAACTTTTAGAACCTTTAAACTTTTAGACCATGTATTGGGCATTAACATTGAACTTTGTTCTTCCATTGAACTTCTACTTTTTCTACATCATTTAATTATAAGTGCATATGCAAACTTCTTTTGCTACATCATGTAATTATGTGAAAGTGAAAATGCAAACTGCTACAAATACCTCTTGATTCAGCCAGCAAAAGACACATAATGAAGCCTTCAACTAGGGATTTAAAAATATTTGCAGATTATTTTAAACCAATCATTCTATTCCATGGAAAATAATCTACAAGGGACATATAAGTGAAATGATTGCTGGTCTGCAAAATCAGGGCCAGAGCTGACCAATGATTAAAAAAAACCTATCCAAGAACCCCCAACATTTTCCTGGAAGGTGTTGAGGTAATTGTTGAATTAGCTGATGTCAAAGCGCATGCATTAACAACCGGAATGAGGCTGCACCAATTAAACTTTTGTTGCAGGTGTGCTAGAGAAAAGCCTCTGCTGCCTTATAACAACATTGGATTTAGACTACAGTTTGATATCTTAGAAGATGAACCTTGTATTATCTGTAAAGCATGGTGGAGGAAATATTATGGTTTGGTGTAGCTCAGCTACATTATGGCCTTGACAGCTTGCAGACATTTACACATTAAGTCAACAAATAAAGTGCTGTTGATAAAATGTTAGGTGATCACAGTGTGCCCCAAAGTTTAGGTTGAAACAAATATGGTTGTTTTATTACAATAATGTTCCATAGAAAACTAGCAAATCTACCAAGGAATAGATAGAAAGCATCCATTAAAATGCTAGGAGGAGGTCTAAAACATGCTGTTCATAAAAGGAAATCTACAAGCAGCTTCCAAAAGAAGTCATTTTGCAAAATGGAGCTATTTTACCAACTCAAAGACTGGTGGGCAGGTTTGCAAAACACCTTTATCTGAAAGAACCATTTGAATTAAGGTCTAATGTCTGCCTGTTAAAGTATTATTTACTTTTATATCTAACGGTAATTTGATATGTATGAAAAAAAAAAATCAATCATTACCAATTTGGAGAGAACTTTATTAAAATTGTAATCAGGTCTCTTCAGGTCAAGGAGGGTGTGCATCATGCCACGTGTACTCATTTAACTGAAATAAAGGTACGACAGTTAAATGGAAGGTAATTATACCTTGCACCAAAAAAATGAACAAGGGATGAGATGGGCGAGGGAAGATAAACATAACAGGATTTTGGAAAGCAATAATGTGTGTACAGGTTAATTAAGTTAAAAATGTGGGATGGGTGGTATCTTTGTACTTAGCTGCTGAAAACGAAATGTAATCTCAAAAATGAACCGTGCGTGTTTTTACAAGACTTAATCTTATGTGGTGCCAACAGAAGCTTCCTGGTATTGAGTGATATATGGGCATAATCTAACACTTGCTGCAACAGAACTGTTGGAAAATTAATGAATATTGCTTGAGGGCAAAAGGGTGGAAAAAAGAAAGCATCTGGGAAAAGGGGCTAGAGGTCAAAGAAATGGAATGCAAGTGGTAGGAAATATATTTAGGTGATCCCCTGTAGTCAGAATTGACCTAAAACAAGTGTGGACAACCGTGAGGCCACAGTGAGAAGGTGCAAAAAAAATTGACCAATAAATACAGCTATGGAATAATGCTGCTTTTTACTTGTCAATATATATCCGGTGATTAACACTTTAAAACTCTAATCTAAAAGGGTCTACAACCAGTCATAAAATAGAGGAGTGGAGCACTAATTAAAAAAGTGACAAAGAAAACTGGTATTACACTGTGCTATAACAATTTAATAAATATTCGCAATAATAAGTATATATGCACATAAGCCCAGGAAAAGCTTCAACAATTCAGTGTGTGTGGGGATAGAAGATCTGCAAGGCAGACAAAAAAATGCATTAGACCCTTACACTTTCAGTCCAACCCTAAGAATAGGTAGATATAAGTTTACACTATTTAATCTTAAAAGAAATGCCAATATCTCATTGAATTGTTGACCATCAGCATTCTATCCTCAAATATGATATCTCCAGGCCTTCACGGATCCTTTTACACAGTGTGTGGCCTCATTAACCAAAGTGCTTTGGGAGGCAGAAATAAATAGGGGCCAAGGAATACATATATTTTACCTGCCTAGAGCTCTACATCTACAGGTATTTTTGACTTGAGTTTGAATTGTCGAGATTTGTGCATTGCTTACTTTATAAGTAGAGGACATCTGATCCCTTTCTTTCCAGAACATCTGAGCAGCACCCCCATGAAGTTGTATTCATTTATAATTCAGAAGTTGTACACTTATCTTCTAACATCACAAGCAATTTTACAATTTCTTTTCATGAGTCAGTTTGCCTTAATACAGAAGCAATATTAAATACAAATAAAGAGCATGCTTCAGAGCCAACACAACTATTCCATTACCTCCTTTAATAAAAAAAAAAAGCCAACAAATTATTTTTTAGGATTGGGTGTACTTCAGTGAATATAGCCACTCCAAAACTTTTAAAATGCTAGTAAATCCTAGAAGAGTTGAAGCTGTAACCCAGCCAACCTGGGAAGCAATGAATTTCGGGGTAAGTCTACCTTCAAATTAAAAAAGATTACTCATTTCCTAATATCACTTGGTATTATAAATGTAAATCATTGATTGCATAGCATTGAAATGCTTTTAATTTTGAATAACATCTATTGCACTTGTGAGGTAAGACAGATCACAATGCACAGTAAGGGGCATTGTAATCTGTAAGTGGCAGCACATTTAAATTATTAGTCTTCATTAACAGAACACTTGTGCAACTTACAACATGGGACCTCACAGGTGTGGAACAGGGGGCTCTAAACTTATGTTAAGATGTCCAATATATGTCTTATATCTAATATATTTCAATTTGTAATCCCAATTTCCTTTTCTTTTTTTTTTTTATTAATCTACTTATTATTTGGGCTCTCAAACGTCAGATTTTGAGAAGTCTGTAAAAAGAATATGGCGTTCTTGGCAAATGTCTAGCCTGTTCCACCTAAATTTTCATCAGTGGAAATTTTGCACATCTAAATTGGGCTGATTCTGTGATTACAGGGAGCATTTTTTACGCAGTAAGGAATGAAATTTCTTTGAAAATAAACTCATGTGTATCTCAATTATACTGCACAAGAAAAAAAAAAAAAAAAACACTAAAGTTTTGCAATAAAGTATACCTAAATCTTGCTCTGTAGATTGACGACACCTCTGTGCTGTTAGGCCATAATAATGTGGGCCATTAACTTACTTGGCAAACTTTCCAGCCAACTACAACACACAGGCACAGTCTAATTGTTATATCAGTTCAACTAGGGGAAGATTTTTTCAGAATAGCATTTCTATAAAAACAATTTGTTTTACATAAAGATGCAGGGTCAAAGTATAGATTACTATACATAAATCCTACGTATATAGTTCCTTTAAATAAAGCATACTTCACACCTAGCATTCAAATATCATAATATTGTTTAATAAGCACTTCTAGCACTTTTTTTGTTTTAGGTCAGTAGACATTCCATTTGACACAATTCATAAGATAAACCTGACTCTGTCCCTTTTCTATTTCTGCAGAGTTCACTAACAGCTACATGGAATGCATACATTTAAAACTCGTAAGGGGTTTTTAAGTATCTTGAAAGCCCAGAATTTAGCACATCATAATTCAGTCCCGACAGCTCGCCAAATTTCATTTTTTGCATTTTTAGAAACTGCTACTAGTACAAAAGAAAATCATTTTTTGCAAGCACTTAAACTCTTCTTAATGAAGCCCAGTTCCCAAGGGATTATCTGCATGTTGGAGAGCTGTAAAGTAGTAAACACTGGCAAGCATTTACTTTAGAGACAGTAAATGCTTTACTGCTTTTTTTGTGTCTGATATTACTGTGATGTTTGTGTACTAAACAAACTAGGCCTGATTTATTAAAGCTATCCAAGGCTGGAGAAGATACATTTAACATCAGATAACCTGGGTGATCCAGCAAACCTGGAATGGGTTTCTTAAAAGGCATTTGCTATTTGTTAGCAGATGTTTCCAATTCTTTACCAGATCATTTCCAGGTTTGCTGATCACCCAGCTTCACTGATGAAAATGTATCCTCTCCAGCCTTGGGAGCTTTAATAAATCAGGCCCACTGTCTCATTGCTTAAAACTGTTCTTGACTTAAATTTTAAAGTCCACTATTTACAACAGACCTCCCTAAATTATCTAAAAGCCAATGAATACAAAAACACTTTCAAACAAAAAGAACAAAAAAAAATGTTATAGTGATGTTACCCTCACACGCACCTTGTGTATGGTACCTGGGTAAACCTATATTTTATATTTATCCTAGATTGTAAGCTCTTCGGAGCAGGGTCCTCTCCTCCTGTGTTACTATATTTTTCTGTCATTTGCAACCCCTATTTCATGTACAGTGCTGTGTAATATGTTGGGGCTAAAAAAATTCTGTTAATTATGATTAATAATAATAATGATAATAATAGTATTAAATGTATAACTTTTTCCTTTTTTTAACCATGCATAGGTTTTAGATTAAGTGAAGAAGACCTGATATGATATGCTGACCCTGCATTTTAGCAAGGTCGGCTTTAACAACTGTGGACATAATTCATCAACTACACATGAAATGGTGTTGGCTGTTTCAGTGGGTTGGCAGGAACACAAACTTGTACTGCGATAAGGAGCAGGGAAGCACAGCCTATATACGTAAATATAGATATCTCTTGGTTCGCATACAGAGTCAAAGCGTTCACAGAAACAAAAAGATCTTTCAAATGATTATGAAAAAAATGAACTATGGATTACCTTTAGGACACTTTCTTTCTACCACTTTATCTTTAATTTAGGTAAAGCAATGGAAGTTGGAAAAGTTACAGAAAATGAAAAGGAGGCTATTGGTATATATTAATGTCCAAACAAGGTGGAATTTTCAAGTAATTCCTTCCCCCAATATTCTTTTCCAATATTTTTGCAAAACTAAATAAATAGTTATAGGACAGAATGCCTTTCTTGAAAATATTTTCAGTCCTTGTTTAACAATAAAGCCCTTGGTGCCCAGGCACAATGTAGCAGTCTATGCCTTTAGATTCCGGTTTGCCTTCCATGCTCCAGATCAGTAATACTGTAACATGATGTTAAAGGGCACTGTATATATTTAGCAAAGCATAATTGTTGTTCCCATTAGGAATATGTACTAACTGTACGATTAGTTTCTGTTTTCATTAAGGAATAATTTGTTAATGGGTATTTGAACATTCCATCCATGTTGCTTTGCTCTACACCATGTCATGCGCTATTGTTTGTACCCTGAAAGTTAGATGCTACAATATATTTGCAAGCAGTTTGACAAATACAAGCACTGTGTGGTTTAAAGAAAATCTATTGCATCTGCCACAGAAATCTTTTATAGCTTAGGGGAAATTTCTGGCATTCACCCACAGAACCTAATTCAGATTAGTTGCTTTGAAAAGAGTTGCATTTGAGAGTTTCTCTCTAGCCAATAGACTTTACTGCGAGAACCTGAAAATTGTGGAGTTTAAAGCTTAAAATCCAAAATGAAGAATGTTACATTTTAATATGCAATGTTTCCATTAGTTCTAATAAATGTACAAGACAAATATATATCCCCAAGTGGGTACATGGACAGTATGAAGGTTGTCTCAATAATTGCCATTTTCAGTACTTGTCTAGGTCAATGTCACAAAAGTCCTAAGCAAACTGTTAGCTTTTTTTCACAGTCTTTAAGCATGATTAAAAAAGCCCTTTAGGAACATAAAAATATACACATTTACGAAACATTTGCATTAATAAAAGATATTGGCAACCTCACCTTAATGTTACCATTTTCATCCAGAAGAATATTTTCCAGTTTGAGATCCCTATGTACAACACCATTCTGGGGAAAAAAAAAAAAATCAATAAAAATGTATTTCTATGAAAAAGGAAACAGAAAACTGCATGCTTACAATCATACTGAGCTTGATTCCTGTTCAATGCCATTACTAACCATCTATTAGTCATACGCTATGTGGTTAAGACAAGAATGACTGGAATCTATCCTCCTATAAAAGTATATGAAACAACAGGAGATTCCTTTGGTACCTTGTTTCAACTCCCCTTCTCAGTGTAATTTGCAGGAGTAATATCATCTGCTACTTATTGCCAAGTTCTGGAAGTGTGAATCTAATTCCATTTGGGTGCCTTGCAATAAACATTTCAGAAAGATATGCTTTTAATATAGAAAGGAAGTCGAAGGATTAGAGAAGAGCATCCTGCAGAGTTTAGTCTGTAAGCAAAACAGTATGAAGCGTCATCTACAAAAAAGAAGAGTGGATAAAGACTGACACAGGCAATGTGTGTGACAAAACAAACATACCACTATCCAGAACATAGGAGTACAATAATATATAATATGGAGAAAGGGAGCACAATATTGTCATCTAAGAGCTATAGGCAACATGTTAAAAAAAAAAAAAAAAAAAAACAAACAAATACAACAACAATTAGGTCTCACATTCCTATTTTAAATATCTAGATTTGTAAAATAAAAATATTTTAGTTTTAGAAATAAATCTTATAAATTGTCATTCTAGATTGATGAAAACATTAAGTGTAATAAAGCTGAACTCTAGGCAAAGAGATACATACAGATTTATTAACAAAAAATTAAGCTGCTTTTATCTGCCAAATTATTAGTAATTTTGCTCGTCCAGGTCCTGAAAGTCGCAGTTTTTCCATTCAGCAAAGATCTGTCTACCGGGAGGTGAGCTGATCTTTCTGAAGTTTTGTTTTTACAGTAATAGGTTTATAACAAACCATGTTTCAATAAATACTGTTTGCATATAAATATATATATTTTATTATTACTGAATGAATACAGAGTTTCATTATTCTGTGTCGCTTACATCTTGCTGGAGTTCAGCTTTAAAAGTGTGGATGGCTTAATATTCGGAAGGTTGGTGCATGCATATCTGTCATCTGTCAGTTATACATAATAAAACAATTTATGGAGACAACCACTTAAAGGATCTATTCACATAAAAAGGGATGTCCCTGTCAAATGTTTTAACCACCTGAGCTTAACCATCCTAGCCATTTTTTTTTTGCCCGACCTTCGTACGGGCATACCGGCTAGGTGGTTAATATAGTAGACTGAGTGGGCACTGGTATTTTTTATTATCTAACTGCATTTCTGTCTAGTTGGAGGAAGAGTATCACTGCTCCACATCAAAACAAGGAAATAGGAACTCTCACCAAGACCTTTAAAGAGATCAAAAAAAGGGTCGGTGTCACTATATTACAAACAAAACTTAAAAGTAAATTTTCAGAGAAATGATCCTTTAAATCCTCCTAAGTTTTGTTTTGAATAGACAGTTATCATAATTCTTAATAACCACTGTGTACCATTTTTTTCTCACCACTCCTTTTTTAAAGGTCAGCAGGATCTAAGGCTTCTTATCTGTGCAAATATTTGCTCAGTGAAAGCATCCATGAATTTTGTGCGTGTATAACATTTTAAAAATGTTTGCACTCCCTGGCAAAGCACTAAAAATGTACCGTCTACTTATCTGAGACAGATCCTGCTTTGCTCAATTCACTTTATGGAAACAGAGCATACGTATTATGCAAAGACTTTTAGTGTCACAGTGGTGTGCAACAAACAATGCTCCACTGACTGCCTTGGCAGAAAAGCTGAAACCAGAGAGAAAATAATACAGTGCACATGTGGGGCAATATGATATGTGTCAAATAGCCGCATAACCTCATGCTGGAAGATTTGGGTTAAATCATCATTAAAAGCAGTGCCGATTTTCATCCAAATCACCATGCCTGAAGCTAGAGAAAAGGCACAGATATTCACAGCATCTACTCTGCTCACCTTATGGCAGTAGTGTACTGCAGAGACAATCTGACGAAAGAAATGTCTTGTTTCCCTTTCGCTCAGTCTTCTCCTCTCACTGATGTAATCATAAAGTTCCCCTTTGCTGGCATATTCCATGATAATCACAATCTTATCTTTATTTTCAAAAACTGAAAGAAAGATACATCAAAGTATAAGGTCATCATACAAGCCTCTGCAATGCACAAACATGTTAGCAGAAAAAATAAGGTGATGTACCTGTAACAAAATGTACTTTGTACTTAAAGCGAAACTCCAGCCTTGGCTTCAGTCTCTTCAGTCTCAGAAAATGTGTGTCAAATACAAGATTACCAGGTAAAGAAAGCCTAATAAAATGTATGCAGCTACAACATTTAAAGACTGGTAAGATGCAATTACTTAAATTAAAAAAAACCACTTTTTTATTTCAGGACATAGGTACAGTTGAGACCCAATGCATTTTATCAAAGGCATTTTAGCCTTTAGTTGAGACCCAGTGCATTTTAGCAACGAACATTTTATCAAAGGAAGTTCTGGGGGCCCCAGACCTATACTGAGCATTGTCCATATCTTAAGGGTGCCCTCACAACAGACGTACAAATATTAGTGATGTGCACCTTACAGTAATGTTTGCATGCATATAGGTAGATTAAACAAAGTATAGAGGCATTGCATGTGTATCTGGATATGCTTGTTGAATACAGAAGAAAAACAAGCTTTTGCACTTGTGTTTCTCATTCACTTGTTTAATGGAGAGGTCACAGGTTTAGAATCATCACTATGATCTTTTACCTTATAATCTGGAAGACTTCATGCTACCCTTTGTAAAAATTGTTTATGATAATCCTTTTTTTTTCCCCCTCTTCCCCCCTCTAATTACATCAGAATACACAGGTGGAACCATTCTGCTTTGTATGAGGTCAGGTTAGTCAATGGATTAATCATACAAATGCTCCGGTTTGTAAAAAAAAAAAAAAAAAAAAAATATGGGAACAGAAAAAAAGTAAAAACAAGTTGCAAATGTAAAGATTTGATGCTATATAAGAAGAGCTTACCTCTAGTTACAACTGTCTGAATTTAGATTTATCAATAGTTTTAACTTGATTTTCCATACACTGAAAAGGCAACCATTTTTTATTTTGGCTTGAATACCAGGTATTCCAGGATAATGTAAGCATATATATGTAAAAGTAAAAAAGCTGCTGGGCTGGAGTTTGGCTTTAGTCTTCTCTCATAGGTACTCTCCTATATAATTCAGTCCAGCAACGTTGTGTAGTCTCAAACTACTACAGAAAGAAAATGGTAAATTTTCAGCAGACATATGAAACATATTGATAGCTTCTTTAGCTTCCTTTTTTCAAGAAGTGATAATGATGATGTATGGAATGCTATAATAAACTTTTACAGGTGCAGATGGAGAAAGTGATGTAATGTAAATAGAAGTAAGCACTGCAAACAAAATATGACAAGTACATGTAAGTGTGTAACTAGTAGTGCTGTTGAGGATGTCTCACTTACATGTGCACAAAACCTTAACAATCACTTGTCTCTTCTTGAGATGTCTAGGATTTGTGTAAAGACATAAATGATGTCTGAGTAGGTTATGTTACACTTGTGTGTTCCATTGTAAATGAAAAATATGTCATATATGCCTTTAGTGATAGCCATACACATTGTGCCAAAGTTTTTGCTACCCAGTATTTGTTTTTTCACAATCCCTGCTAAATGGAAAGCAGCATTCATCTTAAAAGTGTAAAAAAAATTATCAAAAAAGCCAAGGAGGTATCTGAAGTCAGTTGTTTACTGTCTGGTATCTTGGATTGCTAAACAACAGCTGAAGGATGCTGTACAGATGCTAGTTTTTTTTTTTTGTCTGATACAACATCCAAATATTGACTTGAGTTTCCTAAAAGCAATCACAAGGCGGTGATGACAAGAGGCGGTCTTTAAATTGAATACAATACACCAGTATGATTATATCTCGTAACCCATGCAATATGATTTTATGTGTTACGCTGGTGTGTTGTCAAAAGATCCATCACTTTTCTCCCATTAGCAGCATCTTAGCTAGCAAGCCATAGAACGGCCTCTAGAACTGCTCAAAGCAGTCTTAACACTTACAAAGACTGTTGGGACTTTTATATTTAAATATGTATTATACGTAAAAGACATACATACTGCAATGTTCTTTTCAAAGAAAAGTGAAAACCTGGAATCACTTAAAATTCTAAGCTGTAAATATGTGCATTGCAGGTTATCATTTCTGGTCTCCCCATTATTTGCTTTAGATGGCATGCCAAAATTTACTTCATGCACCCACCCTGTAGCTACCAGCCAAGAAGATCTGACAAAGAAAGCAAGGAAGCCATTCTGTCCTTTCCCGTCATTGGCTCTCATTTATGTAATGCTTTTTTTTTTTTTTATTTAAACGCTGACTTCTGAAACCAGAAGAAGCTGTCTCTGGACAGATTACCTGATCTTAACTCTCTCCAAAAATGAACGAATTATTTAATTTTTTTTCTCTCTCTAAGATAATGAGTTTACCAGGCTAATGTTTTCTGATCGTATTACTGGTGTCATGCCAACACAAAGCATGGTTTTCCTCTGCAAGGAGGTAACCAATAAATCCCATAATATATGAAATTACATTGCTATATTTAGAACAATATTACCCGAGTGCATTATCCTTCCAACAAAATATTAATTGTGGTGTCAGGAAAGACTAGATGCTCTATAGTAGCAATTATAAAATTATGGTCGGAAGAAATGTTAGCCAGTTTTCTTTCAGAAGTTTACAATTTAAGGTCAATGCTAAAAGGTTTATAAAGGTGCACATGTGATTTCCTCTCTGGTTTATGTTTCCAAATGGAAACTTTTGTAATACAATGCTGAATTTTATTTCTTTCCATGCTTTTTATTGCAGATGACAATGTGGCTTTGTAGATAACAGATTATGAAATAAAAATGATGTTTTATGTATCATATTCCAAATGTTTTAATTATGGGAAAACATGTGATCTTACAGAGAAATTGATTTGCATAGCATATTCTCAATCAGAAATTGTTACTTTAAAGCAAACCAGTGTTTTTACCCTGTAGGTCAAAGCAACATGTTTGTTTTAAAGGCCCCCTTTAGAAGCACCTAATAACCTTTTCTTTATTCCCTTTCCTGTTTTGTACAGCCAGAGAAAAAATACATGCAAGTACAGAGAAGCATGTGACTCTCTCCCTGGTGTGTTTGTGCTTGGCAATTGGCTCAGAACCGTCACAGAGAAAGGACTCTGCCTAGGATATGTTCTGACTATACTAGGCTCTTACTGGGAGTGTTATTAAAATATTATCACATTTAAGGGGTTAATAACTGTGTTCATCTAAATATGTTTAACATAAAATTCTGTAGCTTAAAAAAGGGGAGAGAAAATGTATTAATGTTCTAAAATGTCTGAAGATTAGGTTTTTGGAGACCTAATCTTGAATCTTGAAGATGAACTACTTCAAAACATGCAAGTACTATAAAACTTTGCAAAAGCTGCAGAAGCTTGCAAGCATGATACACTTACATTACTAAAAATATGCATAAACGTAATTTTGTAAAATTCTTCTTAAACAGGAGATGGTCATTTGTCTGATGTCCACAATTATTCAACTCAATTCCTCACCCTGGGCCCATCCCGGCCTGTGACTGAACAGTGAAAAAAAAAAGCAGCACACTAATAAGCTTATCTCCCAGTCACCCTGTTAGCTCTTCCTAACAGCATGCTGCTTCCTAGCACATGAACTGACTGGTTCCTTGTACTACTTCTGTATTTAACTTACCATCTATGCTGTATAGAGACTAGAATAGGCAAGGCAAGGTACTAAGTCAAAATTAGATACTTAGGCCAAGTACACACGTCAGATGATTTTCGTCTGATTATCGCTTCAGGGCTGGTATCAGATGAGAATCTGACGTGTGTACAGCACTTGTCTGACATCATTCATGGATCCGTCCTGGCGAATGACAAATGACTGCAATACAAGTGAAGGTGAGAGCGCAACCCGGTGCCGCTCAGTTGTTCTCCCATTTCAATAGCGCAGAACAGCACATCGCTCGTTCATGCATCTTTCAGTCTTTTGTCGTTGTAAAGGTTCGGGAAAGATCCTTTCCAACTACAAAACTCTAACATGTGTACGCAGTCTTACACAGCTTGCACAAAATAAAAAATGTTAATGATTAAAGAGCTGCATTTATTTGTGTTCTTTATATTTGCTGTAAACAGAAGGAGTAATAGCACTACAACAATAGGATTAAGATCGCTTTAAAATTATCTATGTAAAAATAACTAAAGATATATACAAAGAATTCAGTCTTTCCCTTTATACAGATTTAGGCCAGCAGACATACAGACTAGTTACAAAACACTGTAGGAGTGGCATAAGGTAAGAAAAGGTTTTATTTACTTCACTAGAAAGTTATTAACAGGCTGCTGAACAGGGCCAAATAAGGCTACAAAAAACAGCTTCAATATATTTGAAAGAAGATACCATATCCTGATTTGTTTGCTTTGAGGGGGGGAAAAGAGCAGTTTGTAAGTTTAAAGGGACAGCCCAGACCTTGCAGAGGATCAGTGGGAATTCTCCTTGTGTTTTTGCTTTCAATCTGAGTAATCTACCTAAATTAGTTCCAGTATGTTGACATTCCTTCCATCTGGTGTCTTTCCATGCAATGGTATTTTTATTACTCCTCTAGCAACCGCAGACAGAAGTACCTTTCTACTGTTACAAAGTGTTTCTTTATTGAAGGTTAGGCCAATCAAAAAGCACAGACCAGCATGTGTTTAATTTAAGGTGTATGAAGCTATAATATCTGCAAGGCCAACAAACCATTTAATGCTCCATTACTCTGTTAACGTAACAGACGATAAACTGCTCCTGCCGCTGCTCTACTTTCTACCAAGCATTTTAACAAACTGAGTATCATATTTAGCACTAGGATGTGTGTACAATTGTATCCATATTGTAAAAAAGGTTATATTGGTTTGGTCAGCTACATAAAATATGATATTCAGTGGTTTAGTATGTACTGATGTATTTATCAAGGATTTACCATAAAATTTGTCTGGCAGTCACTGAAAATTGAGTAAGATTCAATATTCCTTGTTTTTTTTTTACAGTGACTTTCTTTATCCATGTTCAAACAAAAGTTAAACAGCAAAAAAGGCATCAAGGAAGAAAGTGAAAATTGGATTTACTATATAATAGGAAAGTGCTTTACTGTACAAAACTATTTAATACTCAGTGCTTGGAAATTCTCCTGGAAAGCCAATAAACATTATTTTTTTCCTTTTACTTGCACAATGTTTTAGCCAATAACTGGTTTGGAGTGAGGTATGTGAATTTTTTGCCATTTCTTCTGCTGACGGATAGCTATCCTCTCCTAATTATTATTAAACAGGATTTATATACCACCAACATATTATGCTGCACTGCATATTAAATAGAGGTTGCAGGTGGCAGACAGATACAGACCGTGACACAGGTGGAGGAGAGGACCCTGTCTTTTAGAGCTTACAATCTAGGAGACCTATGAAGTTCAGGTAGTAGTTCTGGAGGGGTTAGTTCATGCTAGTAGAAGTTACTCTTCGTGAAACGTTTTTTCTTCTCTATGCTAGATACAATTCCTGCCTTGCTACTTTTTTTGCCACTTAAAGTAGCAAGCAAGAATATTGTGCCCGTTGTCTTCCAGAGCCTGTGTTAAATACGTTTTTATGTACAACAATGCACTAGGTTACTAATAGTTCCTAATGGCATTCCAAATGCACCCTGCCATTGCACTGCAGCACAAATGCCATGCATTGGATGTATATTTTTAACCCACTGCAGCTCAACATATGGCAGCACACTACCAAACGTTGCTATGAACTGCAGAGTTGTTTTTAAAGACAGAAGCTAGCAGGCAGTTTTTGCTGTTTTTTAAATAAAGGCCTGTACTTCTTGTAAACATTGTATTTATTTTTAGTTATCTATCTTTATTCACCTATTTGCATGTTCTAGAAGACTAAGCACAAACTAAAACATTGGTCCACAGCAATTGCCCTAAATATTTACCAACTTTGTGGAGATAACCACAATTGTACTTTTTTAGAGTTCAACAAAGATAAAAAATAATGTATTCTTTCAGGCCTATATCTTCCATTTAACAATTTAGTTATTTTTCAGGCATATCTGCAATATGGGAACTATCTGAATGTTAAAATTACATTGCAACAGAAAAAAAAATAAATATCTAAAGCGAAAGCCCTTTTAGGTACTTGGAAAGCGTTTAGAAAGCCAGTTCAAGATAAGGCCTTTTGCTTGGTGCCTGGTTTCTCTGTACAGAGACACAATAATAATTATAAAATGTCCAAAAAGTTTATTTTGTAATAAAATAACAAATACAACACAATATCAAAACAATATATTAGGCACCATAACAGAATAAACTAAGATGGGGTCAGCATGTAGGTGATAATATTCAGGTGTGATTTATAAAACCCAACACATTTCGCAGGACAAGCCTTCTTCTTCAGGAGAAATATCACATCATGAAATAACATTGTGATTTCACATGTATTATATTACTGCAATATTAGGCCTTGATTTTATTACGTATTACAAAATAAATGTTTTGGATATTTTAAGAATTTTATTGTGTCATACAACTCCCTGCTTTTCTTGAAGTTTTTCTTCCTTGGGTATACTGTTGTAAACACTTTTTCTTTAATTTTTTGGGGCAAAAAATGTACATGTTGCGCTTTTAAATTCATTCAGCTACGTATGGCATTTGTGCTGCAGTCCGATGGTAAGGGGCATATGGAATGCCATTATGAACATTTAGTAACTCTGCACTGACGCATGTCTTGTGCATTGCTGCACAAAAGACACATGCATTAACACAACTTTTCTGGTGGAAACAGGCCCTAAAGCTAAAACAAAGCAAAAATTCTTGGATTGGTGGATTAAAAACATTACTAACCTATTCTTATTGGCTTGTAAACCAGCAATATATATATATATTTCTAATATCTAAATAAACAGTAAAGTTTGTTATCGTTGTCCATGTAATGCTTCCTTAGATTTCCGGTTAACCAGCTATATAGGCATAAAATATATGTGCGGAAATCCAAGCACAGTGGAATGTTACAGCAGAAAGATCAGTTAGTTCTTGACTTTCTGCCAGTTGCCGGTCATGAGATGACAAGGTTTTAGTTCATGGTGCTATCAAAGGAAAACAATGAGAAGTCAGGCACGGTCTGACGTCACTGCCCAGCCAGACAGGAAATTAATTAGAAGATCTAATTGAGAGGTAAAATGATGCCAGATTTATTATCCTTCTACTATGTTGAAAGTCTGCCTATCGTTTCAATATTTGTTTTTCAACTCATTTAATTTCCTACATAAGGTCACTTCATTCCTGTATATGCCATGGGACAACAAAACCAGTCAAAAGCCACCTAAAAGCTAAATTCAACATGCACATTATAGTCCTTTTCCTAAATAAGAGGAAAGAATATACTAAAATTTTTAAATACAAAATGACATGTCTAAAATACAATTAATATTATCATATTTTAGTGTAAAATATTCTCAATTTTTTTGAAAAAAAATGTGAAATCTTGCCAAGACTATAAGAAATACTCAATCTGAGTAGGATTAGGCCTAAAATGGATAAATTGTATGATCAATCTCAGCCTAGATGCAGAATGGAACATCTTGTTCCAAAAACCACCAAATGTGCCCTTGTAAGCTTTTGCTAAAATTCCACATCGCCCGCAAAAACATGTTGGAGGTCATGAAGAAATGTTGGTCACCAATGGGGCTTAGATGGAGCTTAACACTGAAATCAAAGAGTAGAATGCATTCCATCAATCCAAAATAAATAGAAAGTGAATTTGTTTACAAAACTTGCTGTTAAACTTTTGACAGATGCCCTAGAGACATTACAGGTAAACACGACTACTGCATAAACATTGGAAAGAATTTAGAAAGAGGCAACATAACTAAAGTACAGCATAAATCAGCAAGTTACTCGGTTAGTTTAAATATAAATGCTTGTTGTCTTACACTTATTAAACTTTCGGATTTCTCTTGACATACAGTGTTAAGGATTTTCATGAAAGAAGCACTTTCCTTCATAGACTAAATTTATACTCTCAAAAGTAACGATCCTGGCAAAGTCAGGACTAGCTGCTCACTACTATTCAAGATGTTTTAAGTCACTTCAACAGTATTTTCCTCCCAGCTGTACCAAGCAGACTGCCAAATTCTATCCTGCTGAGCGGATGGAATTTCTTCTGTTGGAGAATTGGGCCTATCTCTTCCACTTACTTCTGAAATGAAAAGTGCTTCAAATGAGTAACTGAAAAGAAATATTTTGATTTCAGGTTTTTCACAGATCTGTGTATACATTTTTTTTTAAAAGGGAACCAGTTATAATAGAGCTGACATTATACAGTAAGAGCGGTTACATTATTGTCAATGTCGTGTTATAATTCTGTCCCAGCTCAGTCATATCTCCAACATTTAGCAATAACAATGCTTTGGGAGTGTCTCAATAACCCAATATCAGGACACCCTGCAGCTGTAAAGCATTGTGCATGCATTATGAAGACAAGTTAGGCAGCCAGACAAAGTATGCCAGTATCCTGCCATTGCTGCAATCACTTAGTTATGCTGGTTTATAAACAATTGTTAGAAATGAGTTAACCTGTGGTCTTATGAATTATAAAAACAGATACATTAACAAATGTCACTAATCATTTTCTAAATCTAAACTGACAACACAAAATAACACAAATAAACCAAAGCCTTCAAGGAAAGAACATCATTTACAGTATCCCATTCTAGGAATTTTACACATGTGGGAGAAAAAAGTAAGAATATTGCCTGTCTACTTCACCTCCTTAGCATTCCATTAATGAGCAGGTCTGAACTGAAACACATAGAAAAGAGAAGGGAACAAATTCCTTTCATGAGACAGAAGGATTTTTATCATACATCATGTGTTACGTTGCAATGATGCAGGCTGGCATCAATGTAGTATGTCTTTAATCGACTCACAATGATCTTGACGTAAACACAATAAAAAAAAGCAGGCTACCAATAAAAATATAATTCTGAAAATGTTAGCTGAAAATGCCACCGATTTAAATGCACGACGCAGCTAGAGATGTCAGTAGCTGTTTAAGCTGATTAGGAACACAGAGGCTAAAACGACCAGCATGACAAAAACAAACTTTTTCCTAATTGTCAGCTTTAACATACGGGTAAAAATGTACCCCTGGCCCCACAATCTACATCTAGTTCACCTAAATCTGGTAGCAAATAGCTAATATAGCCAATATTAGGCACAGGGAAGGTTACAGCTGAGCCTGAATGCTTTGGAAAGCAGAGGAAATACAGGTGTGTGAAACCATTGGGGGGAAGAGGATTAGCATGCAGGTGGGTCCCCATAACCGGTTTACATTTTTCTTTTTTTAAATATAATTTATATATATATATATATATATATATATATATATATATATATATATATATATACACACACACACACACACACACACACACACACACACAAAAGAGACAGGAAAAAAACAAAACAGTGTAAAGATTGCATATATCAACCAAAGGAAGAGTATTATTATGCAGTATTTATATAGCACCGACAAATTACGCAGCTCTCTACCTTAAATAGGAGGAGGAGAGAACCCTGTCCAGAAGAGGGGGGACAATTTCCAGTTTATAGCAATAAGGCATCTCACAGCTGTTAAAATATCAGTGACTACCCAGATGGGTAAGCCAAGTTTACACCTTTCTTAACAGACTGAATTTTCTGATTTCAGTTCAGCAATGTTCCATGGGTAACACAAGCACTTCCTCTTTTTATTCCTCACCTTGAATTACTCTTTAAATGTGTCGAGTTTATAATCTAATACAAATATATTGCACACATACAAAATTGACAAGAGTTTGTGAATAAACCATGTGTTTCTTATTCTCAGACAACGTCAGACACGCATACAAATGTCTGGCAATGCTTCAGTAAATCTCCCAGGAATTTGTCACAATAATGATCTGATTTTCTATATTTCATGAAGCTTTTGCCCAATATGTATTTCCATACAATATACAACTAATTTTGCTTTTTCTCCAGAGTGAAAGGAAATCCCCATTTAGGCGTTTCTGCTTGGCAAGTTACACTTGGCAAGTATTTCCCTTGTGAAGTGTATACTTCCATCATCATTTTTCAAGAAATCATGGTGTGCATCCCTTGTTCCTATAGTCCCTTTCATTTTAATCCATGACATTCCTCTGCAATTTGGCTTACAGAACTAATCTCCCTCCCTGATTCTTTAAAACATAAACTTGGCCTGCTGTGACACAACGCACAACACATCACACTATCACACCCGTCGCCTCATCTTGGCTGATGTTTTCCTCAGTGGGTAGGAGGTAGCCTCGTGTAAACTAAACAAGACCCTCTGGATGATAACTTGTGTGATAAGTCTAACTTCTTTCACTTTCCCATCTGGAGAAACAACTTTTTTTGGCAGGAAAACTTTAGGTTACTTTGGGACAGTCAGATCTATTTTCTGGAGTGCATGCTTCAGTTAATACAATGGTAAAGTATCTGCTTCATGTAACAATTTTATCATTTTTTTTTTTACATAATTTATCATTTTGAGGTGACTGCATAATTTGCTAACATTTATATTACAATACCAGTACCAGATTTACAATAGTGAAGTGGGCTAACCAACCTTCTGAGGATTTCTTTATGGACTTGGAAACCAATAATACTGCAAAATGTCTTTTGTAATAGACAAAATAAAAAATAATTTGGTGTTCCAGGAACCAACAGTAAATTTCACAAAGCAAATGGCATGCTCCCTATGACTTCCTAAAAGCCTAATTAAAGTCAACATTGTAATGGGCAAATTCTAATAGCAATCAGGTTAATGAGTGAATACAAAAAGTGCATTGAAACAAATTGGTGGGCAGAGTATCTGTTTCATGGGCCAAATGTGCTTGCAGCCTATTATGTTTACTCATCTTTCAATTTATCAAGTGTGAAGGTCAATCAGATGTAGCAAAGCATCTTTTATTCCTTCTACCTTAGGTGTTGCATGGTTACATTTCCCAGCATCCTTGCATTGCAATGGAAACCATGGGTCTACATAAAGTCAGAAAGGACTTGAAGTCAGAGGCTATACGTGAGACCTCAACTTCTGTCCAAGTCAAAATAAGGTTTGGTCTACTCCAACAAAAAAGTTTCCCTTGTCATTCAAATGTGTGGTGTCAATGCATCTATTACACACTCAAGTTTTTATATTTACAACAACAAAGTAGTAGAGGTTGTGGCTTCATCCATTAGACAGTAATCTAAGTCCAATGTGTGGCCTCTGACCTTTGACATGTCTGGATCATTTTAAGGCCATCTCTTTACACTCTATTCACATGCCTGTGTGAAAGCTAACTCAACTTCAGTGGAGCATATATGATAAAAGGTTCCTCCTCTATTGTATGGCCAAGATGTAAATATCTTCTTCATTTCCATATACTAATGTGCACCTCCAGCAAATGCAGGTGGTTTGCCGTTAATCTCTCCGCCGCCAGATTACTGCAAATGCTGCTCAAATCTGCTACAGATAACAAACTTTTTCATAACCACCCAATATTATCATTTATTTACACAGAGCCATCATGCTACACAAAATTTACTTTAAATATTAAAATGATAAACTATAGTGACTTTATATAGCTTTAAGAATAGTGGGATGGATTGGAAACCCTGTGTAATTCTTAAAGCCCTCAGTGTCCCTGCTGGGAGGATCCATTTTATGTGCACTGGTACTAGAGGGGAAAATTTTCCTTATTTTGTGCTTCTGACTTAACTTCCTGACCTGGAGATGGTACAGAAAGTGAGATGTCCCCAATGGGAAAAATATTGCAAATTGCCCTAATCATCAAGATTGACTTACAACGCGTAAAGAAAAAAGTAACTCCTGTAGACGGAGTATAAACGTCTTCTATTTTTATGTATTATACCCAATCGCATTAGATAGCTGTACGCACATTTATTTATTCAGAATAATGTGCAAGGTTGTATAATATACAAACACTTGAAGGCTGGCAAGCAATCAAATAGATAAAAGAAAAAATGCCCACATACATTCAAATCAGGTGATTCCAGCCACTGACAGAGCCTTACCTTCATATATACTTATGATGTGCGGGTGACTGAGTGATGACATGATTTCAATCTCTCGTCTAATGTGAACCATATCTTGCTCATCTCTTATTTTGTCCTTACGGATTGATTTTATTGCAACCTGGAATATTTATAAAAAAAAAAAAAAGCATTACACTGGGAACAAAAACAGATGTTAGGCAACAATTAGAACAGAACAAAAATCAACACAGATGCTGTTTGCTGGCAATTAATATATGTAGACAGGACTTAAACAAAGGGTGTGCTCTGTGAATAATACATTTATCATTTTGGTGCATACTGGCTAACCATACAAAGGCAACAGAGGAGTCATTTGGAGGCAAACACAGATCAAACTATTATCTTGAGCAGATCAGAATGCATTTAATATGTTTCAAAGTGTGTGGGCTCTACAGAAATAAAAAATAATAATCCTTTTTTAGAGTTATTACTCGGTATAATGTTAAAACACTATTCAATGTTCCTAATACTTGATGGCTGTTCAATTACTACAGATCCAACTCTGGCAATAGTAGAAACACAATGACTAATACTTTTACCACTATTTTACAGTTGTAAGTAGACAAAAAGGCATCATTACCACTAGATAGTAAATTTAAGACGCCTTGGTGATATTTATCTAGTTATAAAATATTTCTGCAGGTACCCATACACAGGTCTACAAATATGCATTAGCAGGTAGTAAATGTATACATTTGAAAGGGAAGACTCCTGTCCTTTTGCACATTATTATTGAAAGATAGCGATTAGAATACTTGATACTACAGTATGAACAATAAAATGCACCCCTAAATTTATATGTTCATAGATGGTACACCATTAATTAGTTCTCATTGTGAGGCTTTTCCTAGAAAACATGAGCGCCTCAGTGAAAAAAAAATGACCCTTTGCTTTACTTCCCCAAAGATATTTGTTGCAGATGTTTGTATTCCATGTACTAAGTAAAGTTCAACTAAGTAGAAATCACAAGCTAGATCTTAAATGGCTACGCTGCAGGTGGTACAACTCTGCCAGTGCCAAAGTATGCAAAATGGCCAAGTAGATCTGCTACTCCCTTTCATTTAAAACCTATAGGCACAAATAACATCTTATGTGGGGCAGAGCAGATTTTTATTTAAAAATGTTGCTTTAAAAAATGTACAGATATTCATAATTCAAGTTCGGATATACCCTTGTCAGTTGCCTAAAACATTCCCCAGACATTCAGCAATTGTAGACTGGGACAGTGTTTTCACCCTAAATCATGAAATGCCTGAACATGGATCTCCATGGAAGAATTGTCATCTTTTTTTAATAAAAAAAAAAATGTCTTTACAAAATTTTTTGCTTAGGTAATATTTATGCTGTCAGGTTATTACTACTGGGGTCTCTGTAAAAGTAAATGGCCCTCAAATACGCTTACAGTGACAATGTTACAAAGGAAGTAAGAAAGTCTGCACCCCCCTGCTCTAACCAAGATTTCAGTGACTGGGTTTACATATACTATTAAAAATGTAAAGCCAATTCTGATAGCATTTGATGCACAATTGATGTGTGAAATAAGCCCTGGGTGTAAATATCCGTCAGTGTTTAGTCCTCCCTTACATACACAAATATTACATACATAAAGAAACAATGAAAATAAACAATGAAAATAAAGGTGAGATGAGGTAAGATGCAACGCTTTGACGTCAGCAAGATAACAAAAAAATATTTGGTCTGTTGGAATTGAACTAGAGCCCTTTTTATAATTTATTTTCCAAGCTGTCTAGTTTGCACTTCACGTTTCTTTGAAAACACCTGGCGACAATCAAGCTTCCATTGACAGCACTGGCAAACGAAACATCCCTGAGAATTCTTTTCAGTACTAGCACTTTAAAGTTAACAGGGAGGTGCATATTCTCACCGTTAGGTGTTGGAGATTCTAGGCTATGGAACAATAAGGTGGAAAAATAATCTATCAAACATGTCTAACATACATTTATTCATATTTGCCTTAAATATTTATTCACCTGAGCGTCGGATTACAATACACTAAAACACATGCACTACTGTTTTTTCAGTGTGCTAACTAGCGGCCCAGTAAATAAATAAAATATATAAAATGAACAATGGAACAAACATTCTTGTATGTGTATTATTGTAGCTGTGAGAGACAGAATAACAACAAAAGAACCCTCAAAAACCCAGTGCTCAAAAGTCAGAGCTTGATGAGCATTTTAATGAGTGAAATAAGTATTTGATCGCCTATCATCCACCAAGATTTCAGGCTCCCAGGTGTCTTCGCTGTATGCAGGTAAGGAGCTGAGATTAGGCGCACCCTCTGTAAGGGAGTGCTCCTAAACCAAGCTTGTTACAGTACCTGTATAAAAGATTCAATCAGATTCCAAACTAGCCACCATGGCCAAGATTGTAGACCTACACAAGGCTGGACTGGGCTACAAGACTATCGCCAAGCAGCTTGGTGAGAAGGTTGGCGTGATAATTTGCAAATGGAAGAAACGCAAAATAAATGTCAATCTCCCTGGGTCTGGGGCTCCATGCAGGATCTCCCCTCGTGCAGTTGCAATTATCATGAGAACTGTGACGAAGCAGCCCAGAACTACACGGGGGGAACTTGTCAATGATCTCAGGGCAGCTGGGACCATAGTCGCCAAGAAAACAATTGGTAACACACTGCGCCGTGTAGGCCTGAAATCTTGCAGAGCCCGCAAGGTCCCCCTGCTCAAAACAGCACATGTACAGGCCCGTGTGCAGTTTGCCAATGAACATCTGAATGATCCAGAGGAGAACTGGGTTAAAGTGTTTTAATCAGATGAGACCAAATTTGAGCTCTTTGGCTTCAACTCAATCTTGTGTGAGCACCTCCTTCCCTCAGCCAGGGCATTGAAAATGGGTCGTGGATGGGTATTCCAGCATGACAATGACCCAAAACAACAAGGCAACAAAGGAGTGGCTCAAGAAGAAGCCACATGAAAGTCCTGGAGTGGCCTAGCCAGTCTCCAGACTGATTGATAGGGGATCAAATACTTATTTCACTCATTACAATTCACATCATGCTCTGACTTTTGAGCACTGGGTTTTTGAGGGTTCATTTGTTGTTATTCTGTCTCTCGCACCTACAATAAACCTACCATTACAAATATAGACTGGTCATTTCTTTGTCAGAGGGCAAAGGTACAAAATCAGCAGGGGATCAAATACTTTTTTTCCTAACTGTAAGAATTCATTGTACTTCTTTTTTAGCAAATTACTTGCCGCAAAACTGCTCTCTTAACTTTGACGCATATACTAACGCTGCTCAAACTGCATACACCTACCATAGTTAGATTATTATTTTGTCCCACTAACCCCAAACAGTTTTTATAAGATTTATGTTTTAAATTACACATCTGACTTCAGTAATGATGATAAAACACAAAAGAAACATAATATGGAACCTTAAAAGTCAAAAAAATACAAGCAGAATAATCTTAACCTGAATTTTATGACAAAGATTTGAAAATGCTGCTGGAGATCAATATTAAAACATTTTGACATATGAATCAGTATTTGAATTTTTTAAAAAAGGTTAAGGTGCATGCATTGCATGTGTTTGTTATGAAATCCTAAAACTGACCTAACTTCAGAACTAAGAATGTAGATAAAATTCCCTCCCAGACAATCTGCGACTCATTTTCACAACAGATATCCGACAAGGTCACACATCTAAACCTAGTATTAGGTCATGTTGTCCTACAGTGGCTCTAGGATAGCAAGTCATCACTCACCATAAATACATCCATGCCCCAGTACATTGCTGCTGCAGCTTTAGGGTATGTGACCTGAAATCAGAAGTGCCAAGGAATCTGACCAATTCAGGTAAGTTCATATAGATCAAAAGGGAAGGTATAGGAGAATTCTCACTCTATAATTTTTTGCCCCCCAGAAAGGCAAAAGGCAAAGGCAAAAGCACCAGAAAAAAATGGATACCAACACATTTGTTAGGAACTAAAAGAAAAGGTGACAGTCAGGTTAGGACAGTGTGGTAACACTGTATATTTTAAACATTTTCATTTTGTAATCCATCTGTTCTGGTGTGATGTTACAGTTAAGTAGAGGCAATAGTGATAGCAGAAAGGAAAAGTAAGCATTTGTATTGTTACAAATCATTATCGCTATAGCTGTCTGACATTTGGGCTTGTAAAGATAGCATCAGAATATTTAGGAGTAGTCAATGTAAGGTGAACATGAATTTAAGTGGATTTCAATTGCTGTGCAAAAGGTCATCCCCATGGAGATGCTACCAAGGGGATGTTGAAAAATTCTAATTAGAAAGCCATAAATGGATGGAATGGTTTGGATCAGTAAGGGCGAATTGAAAAGGAAAACCAATGAAGCCAAGTAAAATTATAGCCTAGTGTATCATTCATTCCCTGCTGGGGCTTTGCCAGTATAAAGTAGGCTACATTGGGTTTTTTATTTATAATATTTGTTTACTTGAGTCAATACTATAATGTTTTACAAAGCTAATGGTATTGTTACCAAACCTGCAGCTGCACTAACATGCAAGCTTGGGCATGAACACACACGTCAAAGATTGCACAGCCATTAATTATATTATCAGCAACAAAACCCACACCTACTCAAGAAAACCTAACTCCTTTTAAAGTTTTATATTTAACATGTAAAGATTAGCTAAACAGAAATACCAACCACCCTATTCAAATAGAACCCTGTGTGTTCCAACAATCTCTTTAAATTTTATATTCCCTATTATACATAGACTTTTGATTATTTACAGTGCTCAACCCAGAATTTTTTTTAAGCTGGGTGGAGAGAAATTGTAGGCGGGTGGAAGCCCCCGATTTGTGACCCAACTCTTTAGTAACCACCCTAAAACAGCCAGGTGATTGCTGAAATTTGCGGGGTGGTGCGCCCAGCTAAAAGGGGCTGGGGAGAACACCGATTTATTATCCTCTGATTGATTATCCGCATGTTGACGCACTTTTTGCATTGCAGGCAGATTAAGGCTGGTAGAGAAGACGGTGCGTTACATAAAACAAGAGGGTATGGTAATGCCTGTAAAAAAGGAATTATTATAATAAATTATTGTTTGGGCACATATAGAACAGGATTGTCTTCCTCTGTATCATAAAAAGCTTGTGTATTCATTCAAACATCTTCATAGAAAGTTACAGGAACAGTTCAATAAGAATACATGAGTGTAAATATGTGTATGTGTCTGACAGCTTATGAATATTTGCTCCAGCCTTCTGGGCAGTCTTGTACTCCAAAATAAAATCAACTCTGTAAAGTAAGATACATGTATGACATATGTTCTGCCCCTCACTTCACGTTCAGTTACTTACATGTCCATGATATGATATTAAAATAAATCAAAAATTCTGGGTTTCTAACAATGCCTATGTGTGCTGTTGTATTTCCATGGAATGAAAAAGACTGAAATGAATAAAATAGGTAGACCAGGGAAAGTTTGGCTGGGGAAGAAAGGGCTAGATGAAGCTGGATGTCAATCGACTAGAAAAAATGTGGGCCCTATATCTAACACACTACAGTTTCTAATGCACCCTGTGAGGAGAAGTTTTATCAGCGCAAACCATTTCAGAACAGGACAGTAACCCTACAACTGATGGAGGCTGAAGGTAAGGCAGGGGTTCAGCTTTAATTCAATTGAGAAAGGTATGATTCATGCATAAAAATGTTCATTCACAAAAATCAGTTGGGAAACTACAGTAAAAAAAATTAAAAAAATTACACACCGGTTTTAATTAGCATTCAATTTTCCCCAATTCAAGAAAATTTGGTAACATGTTGTCACTTTAGATCTATTCACCAGATTTATAGAGATGTACTGAGTAAGCACAGGTTGCCAAAAAGGACTAGCTACCTAGGTGGGTCGTGTTTAGTCTGTATGGGGGAGGAGGTAATAATAACACAAGAAGGTTCCGGAGAATATGTGGATGTAACCCTTCTACCCCCTACATTGACAACTTGATAAAGCGGATAAAGCAATTTCATTTGGTCAGCACACTTCCAACTGGTCTTGTAAGCATCACTGCCCAATAGCATCAGAAAGGGGCAGAATGCCACCTCATGTGAGGCCAATACCATCATATTACTGCAGGGAATGTTAGTCATACATGTAGGTGCAAAACAATTATCACAGGTATACAGAAACTTTTGTACGTATAGGGAATTTGAGCATGACATGAACAAAAAAAAAAAAAAAAAAAGGGACAGATTTGCCTTTAGTCTCTTTTTCATCACTGTAGTGAACTAAACTGCACCAGCACTCTTACTTTCAATAAAGAAAACAAGCGCGTGTTTAGCTTTTGTGTTGAATTCCGCACTGCATGCCAACACCAAAGTGGGCTTCAAAGCCATAAGAGTATTTTAATGAGAGATGCCCGGCCAGACGTAGGGAGGAGATGAACTAGAGACTTCAACAAAAGATGTTCCAAGTCAGAATGGGCTTGCTTGTGGCAGAACATCATAAGACAGATCTCTTAAACATTGTCATACTTCTGACCACATCCCAGCTAAATTGAAGATGAGATTTCCTCTCTCTATTCATACATACCAAAAGCAAACGCTAGCCAGATGTTAGTTGCACACATTTAGTCAAGGGAAACAATATTTTCTTTCCAGACATAAAAAAAGAAAAACACTAATAATCCATGAACTCATTCTGCTCATCTGCAAAGATTTTAAACATTTGACTGCAATTTCCTCACATATGCCCCATCTGCTCAAAGATAAAACATCTAGCATAAATGAAAAGGCATTTCTTGATTTATAATGTCTTTAGGTTTTACAACCTTTTACAATATGTCAGGTCATAAAGTATCTGATCTCCCAATCCTAACAACTCTAGAAAGGTTTGGGTTTACTTTTATTTCAGAAACAGGAGACACTCAATATAATGACATGTGCTTCGTTATGGTAAGAAGTAGTGATTTTTGATCGACAATTTGGGCAATTAAACTTCACAAAGAGATATCATCTTATCAATGCTGTAAGACGGGGTGAAAAGTTCCTCTAACAAGGTCTCGGTGACAAGGTAACAGTTGACATATCGATAATTCTTGGAAAATCCAATTTGAACTGTTCAAAGACAATCCAAATAAGACTAGAGTTGGCATAAACCTAGTACTTAATGGAGAATTTACCCGGTACATCTTTTATTTGGTCAAGTAACTCCAAATGGAAAGGTTGCTTGGGGTTCCTTGAGCAATGAGCAATTTGTGCCTCTCAGGTCAGTTATTATCGATTTGGTAATCTCTCCACTGGCCAACAATGTAGGAGGCATTCATCTCATAGACACCAAAATAATTTACTGGCAGGGGTTCCCTGAGACATGAAAGCTACTTATCTATAGACTTCTCTATTGTATAACAATATTCTAACAGTTAAGCAAATGCTTACCTGTTGTCTATCAAGCTAGTAATGTGGAAAAAAAGTCTTAACGCTATTATTTGTTCCAGCTAAGAATTTGGAAAGAAATAAGATAACACACAGAAAAAGAGAGAAAAAAACATTGTGTCAGCACATGTAGTAATGGAATTGTTCTTCATTGTTGTGATAAATAATTTGCGCATTTTTTTTCTTACTTGTAATGGCGTGCTAAATACCATCTACCAGTTTATTAACATCTTTCATTACTGTAACATTCATAAGCTGATGACAGGCCAGATCTGATAAGTTTCTATGGTTGTGTGCATAGCATATACAGTACATCTTTATCAGTTTAAAAGTCCTAATGATTTTGGTCTGATAAATGTGATCACTTTTTCCATATAGAGGTGGCAAGGGTGCGTCTTCAGGCATTCATGAACCCACGTGTTTGTTGGCACATTCCATTAACTGTCCAGTGGCTGGGTCCTCTCAGAACTTAGAAGAAAATTGTCAGTGGTGAAGTTAACAAAAGGAGACTTACGGAGACCAGCAGCCACAGACACATAGGATCACTAAATTACTGATCTTCTGCGCCCAGAACCAGTTGTACATTTTTTATATGTTCATGACATATATAAAATAGCAGGGAAAAGTTTACAACAGAATTCACACAAGGCAAATGATTTGATGAATTTGAGTAACCATCAAAGTGTACATAGGCACAGCAGCCCACTGTCCAATTCTGAAGGGTCCCCTCAACTTAGAAAAAGTCTTTATCAAACTAATGGTCTTTGTTTAGTGGAACACAAAGCTACCCCATCCACAGTGAGCAGGAGACACCATCTACAATACTTTAAACAGAGCATGGAAATGTTGGGTAAATAAGAGGTAGCATGTTTGACTACCTGGAGACTTAGCTTGGAGCATAGTTTTCACAGGATAACAAGATCTTGAAAAATACAAAAAACTCAAATGTAGTATTTTTCCATTATTTTACAACTAGTTGCTTTAGCCATTAAATATATGTCAGGCAATCAATAGCTATCTCATGGCATACCCTAACAGGCAATGAAACATTGAAATATGACTCAATGAGGAGTATACAATGTAAATCATGAGATCCAAAATTACTTTTATAATATCCAATGAAAATGTTAAAATGGTCCTAGGTCAGGCTGAACTGACTACAACCTCAGACTGGGCAAATACACCTTCTTTTGTCCAATATTAAAAAATGTAGACTTAACTGTCACACTGTAAAATATAACAAGCTATTTTTGCCAAGCCGGTCATGTTCTGCAAATGAGGTCAAATGAAACAAACTCTAAATCTTAATTCTAGCTACAACTTTATGAATTTTATGCAAGATCCTCTATTTTGGTAGAATTAACCAAAATCTGGTACTACTCTTATCCATTATTCCCTTCTGAAGGATGTTTATGTGTCCCCCCTGGGAAATTCACATAATTGGTGAATAAAATAAATAAAATATATTGATGACCCTACCTTGTTCCATTTGGATGAAGGATGTTATTGGCAACATCATCAATTTGAAGGGAAAAAAACTTTCTTAAAAATAAAAGACAAATGCAGTCTACACATATAAAGACTGATAAAATGTATTTAAATCCAAAAACATTATCCATTACAGTTTAAGAGGCAAAATGAAGATCATGGAATCACGGTGCTAGACACATTACTTAATTATCACTGCGGACAGCTTCATTGGAAATTGTTCATGGTTACCTTTACTGTGCCTGTCTGCCAACTGGTTAAACCAAGAAGCTAAAGCCGCATACACACATGCAATAATAGTCGTTACTAGCAATTTCCACACATATGCCCCATCTGCTAGCACTGATGACTAGCACTGCACGATGCATGGACGAGTGCTGTACATACAGCACCGTTCTGCTCTATGGAGAGAGGAGGGGGAGAATGACGGAGCAGCACCCTGCTGCGCGCTCTCCCCCTTCTCTTGCAATAGGATCGTTAGTCGTCCATGGAGCCGCCAGGACAGTTGTTGGGACGATGGACGACTAGCGCTGTACACACACCAGATTCTTGCCCGATTTAGGCCCTGAGCCGATTATCGGGCGAGAACCGTTGGACGTGTGTACGTAGCTTAAGAATGTTAAAGCAAGATTATGTAGGCCCCAGAATAACTTACTTAGTTTACAATGAATGATCACATTGAGCAGTGCCATTTCTAAATATGACTCCTAGTAGCACGCAAACAATATTAATACTGCCACCCTGTACCTTGGTATTGTCAAAGGATAAAAGCAAACTATAGCATATGTGCTATGTATATCATGTCTGTCTCTGTAAGCATGGAGGCACAGAGACTCATTTATTCAATAGATGAAATCAAGATGAATCTGGCTTGAAAATTCTAGTGTCAATAATAACTGGGTACGCAGCACTGCCTTGCTATAAATCATAGCAATGTCACTCCAGAGGTAGCAGCTCTGTCTTGCAATAATCTTGTATCATTAATACTAGCATGCTACACTTACCAGGCCAAACAGATATATCTATCTATCTGTGCTAGCAGTATTCTTTAACTGAACATAGTAAAATATGAATGTCAATGTACAATTATTTGAAATCTGTCAGAAACTAAAGAGATTACTAACATTGTAAATAGCAAAGTCCACATTTTAATTTTTGCACAAAGTTATACAATTATTACATAATTTATCTTTAAACAAATAGAATGCATACTAGCACACAGGTTTAAGAACATAACGCTCGTCATCCATACACATATACCATCTGTTAATTTATTTGTGGGAAGAATTCAGGATAATACTGGATCAATATATATGGGAAGACACACCTCTCTTGTCTCCTGTGTATGAAGATTTAATTGCTTGATATAAATGCTGAGTGGATTATTCCTGAAAACAGATGTTGCGCAACTTCATTATTTGGCTACATAGTTTCAACAAGAGACAATGAAATAACCAATTAAAGATGCTCTGTGCTAGTAACATCATGATGTTTCCACCCAAATTTAAATATACAAACTAGAAACACGGAAAACAATTGTTTGGAGAAAGCTGAAAAGTCTGTGTTTTTATTTCAAAGTTACTAACATGTGAGCTATATTTCAGAAGAGCATTAAAGGAAGACTAAATATGTCTTTAATTAGTTCCTGCTGAGTGCTAGGGCCTGTCACTTGGCACCATTACCAGGCAGATGAATCAGTTCAGGTCTGTTGACAAGCCAACTGTAAGATCTGTGTGGGATGACATTTTAAGGAACAGAACAATTCTTATTTGCTTATCTTGGGTGCTCCGGAAAGACACAGAAGTGTTTCCACTACTGTAAGAACCATAGCAGATGCAAAGTCATTCAGTCATACTGCAAATAAGGAGTGTTTTACACATTTACATGACTGTATTTAAGTCTACTGATGGCCATTCTGTATGACCCTGAAACCCTGAAAACCTCTGTCCTTTCTACCGCTCATTATTGTACCAAAAACCTACTAAGAGTGGTGCCGATTTTGGAAAATAAAGCAAAATTGCCCAAAGACAGCCTAAAACTATTGGGATGGGTGATAAAGAGGCATCAAATCCCAGCTACTCACACCATAACAGGGGGGAAAAAAACAACTATTACAAAGCTAATAAAGGTAAAAATAAAACTGTTGTCAGATATATTTTGCCCAAAATCCCAATATCAATGCCAAATCTCAAGCGGTTTTGGTGGACAAAGCTCCAATGCTTCCCAACTTTGTCAAAGCGCAGCTGCTCCTTCCTAACTCACTAACACATGAAATGGCCTTTTAGTATGATGGTCTGCCTTCCTGCAGATAGAAATGTACAAAAGACAAAAAATGATGGTACCGGAAGTTACTGGGGGTTTTGTTGTCCAGAATTAGTCTGCATTTAATCAAAAGCTGAGACACGTTTATTACCTTTTTAGGTAAGGTACCAAAAAGAATGCCAGATATTTATTATGTACACCTCAAAGTGGTCAGAGTGCCTAATTATTAGACCATGCTCCTTTTAAAGGAACCAAAATAATGGGACAAACACATTAAAAAAATTCAAAACAAGTTTTGTTGCTAGAGGATATTGTATCGTTATTTGGTTTCAGCAAGATGTAATACATGCAGAAATGTCTTCTCCAAACATGTAATGCACACAATAGGGGCTCATGGATGCAAGGCCTGGGTTACCGATCAAAAATCTGTTCCTACTGATCCTCAACCATTTTGATTTCTGTAGGATGTTAAAATGATCCTTACCATGCTAAACACAATATCACAAAGGTCACAAAAAGTCGCCATTGAGGTACCTGGCACATGTACTTGTATCATAGAGGAAAATCTTTTAAAGAAACCCCTTTAAAATTTGACAGTCATTCAATTTTTATTTTAATTTTTCCTTTCTGTAGGATCAAACTAGGATGGACAACTACAAGTACCTTGATAAAAACAAGCTGGGGTTACTGCTGGGGCTGCAAATACCTAACCAATGAAATTACGTTTTCCATCTAGATTAGAGGGTTGTATGTGCACAACAAATATTGCTAGTCATGTGCACAGGGTTTCTTTGTGCCAGACAAATATTAAGTGGCATTGTTTGTGTGTTTAGCAAATACTCCCTAGAACTATGCATACATTACACTGCCAATTGTCAAAAAGAATTTAACTGGAAACAAAACTGCTATTGTAGTCTGCATACTTTCTCTTATTATGAACAATGCATGGCATTTCATAGCTTGGATACCATTACATGGTAATTGGATTCTGTGATTTTTCTCTACCTCACCTGATCATGGGATATGCCTTTGATGGAAGGAAATTTGCCAAGCAATATCAATACCAATGCTCTTTTTGGGGCGCATTTTTGTGCCACACCTCCCAACTAATGCATTTCTTTCTGTTTGTATATGCACACACTTCTCACACCAACTGAAAAAAGTTCCCTGAATATTCTTCATAACATTTTGAGACTACTGGAGACTTCTTTTAACATCAAGCAGTCTGCTCTTGGAATATAACTGGCTTAGACAAATGTTTTAAACAAAAATCCAAAATGATTTCATCATTCCACTATAATGAAAATAATTTGCAAGTGGCATAGAATTCAAATTCCAGGCACACAGCCATCTGCAGCAATAATTCTGAGGGCCTATTATGAGTAGTATTTTAAATCCTGAGGATAGGAGGTTTGCTTGTTCAAATATACTGAAGCGATCAGCATGTCCTTCTATACACACTGATATGTATATTACTTACCTGCAGGATTTCATCATTAAAAATTTTATTAACTAAACATACATTTGTTTTTGCATGTATTGGTCTGTTCTCATATCTAGGGCAAAAAGGCTAGATCAGTATAATGACTGCCACCTGTTTTTTTAGAATTAACATACTGGTAAGTACATAGAGACAGCTAAAAGATTTACATATTCTATATATTTACAACACATGACTGTGCCATTGTTTAAACACTAAACACAAGCACATTTTCAGGTTATAAAATCCAACAGGCACAATAATGTGCATGATCTCCTGTCGGATGTAGTCAAGTCAAATAAGACAAGCAAGCATGATTAGAAAGTAACCCATGTAATGTTCAGCCCTTTCCCTGAGGCAGATTGACGAGGACAATATGAAGCTCTGTCAGCAAGGAATGGCTGAATGGCTTGGAATGACTGAATTTGCAGTGACAGAAGAACGGTTGATAGGAGTGTGAATTATGTCACAGTTGGTTTGTCTGCCAAAAAAAAATGCCTTAGTCTCATGGCTGACCAGTACTGCTTATACTGCAATGTAACAGATGGATGCTTACAATAGTATTCAGCAGAGAAGTCTTGATTTTACCAAGTGACAATGGCTATGGACATCTGCATTCAAGCAAATACGTGAATGGATCTCTGTACTAACATGTGTCCATGAAGATCAACTCTTCCAAACAAGGATTCTATATGAATGATATAAGCATTTAAAAAGAAATTATTCAAATACCGGCTACATATTCTCAAAAGCACTGATGTTTAACTTTATATGTCAACCTTATGTAGAGCCTCTGAGGTCACCAAGGTGTTTCATAAACATTTTCATGGACTAAAAAGCTACATAAAGCTTCCAGGGATTGCAGATATACTTCAGGAGTTGGTCAAAGGCTACAGAAATGCTATCAGAGATGGTCGTAATAAAAAACATGCTGTCAGAATATTTGAAGACTAGGGACATGCTTCAGGAGACACCAGTCATGGATTGCAGACATATTACATGAGACTGACAAGAGACCACTGTTATTTCAGCCTCAAAGCATTCAGGAATGCTTTGACATTTGTATTCCCAAAATCCATCTTAAAAATTGCTTGTGCCACATTTGATATATTTCCCAACAACATTATTCTGGGGTGACCAGTAGCCCTTCTACTGTCTTTTAAGACCTGACATTAAAACGTAACATCTGTGCAGATCTTAAATGTATAGCAAACTGTAATAGTGATTTGTTTAGTATATGTTTATTTTTGACTTCCAGACTATCACATTGTCAGCCACTTGTTTTTTCATCCTGAGCACAATAAAAGATACCTCTTGACATTTGTAATCAATGACAAACTCTTCAAGGCTAGGAAGAAATAACAAAATTAACAGTAACAGACAGCAAATAGGACCATTGATGAAACTATTACCCAGACATGTAGGTTTGTTTGAGAACTCAGCCCTGAATGTCAGAAATATACAAATGTTTATTCTATGTGGGAGTCTTGATAGGGTTCCTAAGCAATCTAACAGCAATTCTTAACAAAACTACAGTATAATGTACTCTCACTGAAGGTAATCTTCAATGATATATGCTGAAACTACAGCAGACACTAGTGGAACTTGTTCTAATAATAACTCTGTTACACAGTTCTGCACGAATATGCTATTGCTGTACTGCATATGCTGCAAATTTGGAATCTTATAACCATACTGTAACAACCAAGTACAATAAAAATCATGTCAGATCTCAGTTAATTCCTTTAGAAAAATATAAAGACAGTGTGGTAAGAGTATGTAAGGAAAAAGGAACATACAGCAAATACCCAGTTTATCTTGTTACAAACAAGAATTATTGCACAATCATTTTTTCTACTACTGATTTTGAAGCAGAAGTAAACTCAGAGGAGAGGCAGGGGAGAGGAGACTTGCAAAATCGCTTTTTTCTCTCTGACACGTGATGACTTTTTGTGCTGTTTACCCTGCACAGTGAACTTACACTGCAGTAGTGCCTGGCTCTATTCTCATCATTGCAAAGAATAGACCTAGATGCCGGAGACAACCCAACTCTTGTGCATGTAAAAGGAGTAACATCATCACAATGGCCTAAGAGAGTTATGGTAGACCCAGAGAAGAATGCAACTCTGCATAATAGCAAAAGCTCAACCCCCCTTCCAACAAACTTATTTCAGCTTTAAATTAGCTGAATAACCCAGCACCTTCACAAATAGAAAATGATACAATGAAATAACCCCAAAAACTTTCAGCTTTGCTATCTAAGATTAGCCTTAAAATATTCAGAGTGATTACAGTAACACAATCACAATCAGGTTTATTGAGTTACATACTTGGTAAGGTTGAATGTATGTGCAGTGTGATAGTCTCCAATATATTACACAAACTTAGAAAATACTAACCAGCCTTAAAACGCCATACAAGATTCTGGAACTGGTTTATGGAAACTGAAATAAAAGGGGTCATTTACATTGCAAGCAAAACAACTAGAACGGAACGTCTAGCAAGTGATGGCATGCACTTTTATAAGGGGTTCACTGCTTTGGGGAGTTCTGGGGAGGTAAGAAACCCATTTAAATGAATAGGCTGCCTAATATAACACGTTATTATGTGCGAAAATACATATTATACATATAAAATTTATAAAAGGACCAGGCAGGTGGTTATTGCAGAAAAGAATAGGTGATGCCCCTTTTGCAATATTCCGTCTTACCTGCCTGATCAAGCCAGGGAAATGTGAAAAAGCGGCACTCGGAATACACCAGTTTAATCTTTTATTGCCTGGTAAAGCTGGTCTTCTGTGTGTGCCAGGGATGAGCAAACTCCCGCACAGCTGCATGGGAATTGCATCATGAGGGAATGGCCAATCAAGACGGGCAAAGATCATTCTGGGAGGAAAATGAGGCAAGTTCTCATGCATTTAAGTAACACACAGCAGAAGTGTTGGTGTGCTGGGATTCCATTCATTAATGGCTAAAAAAGCACCTTAGGAATGCACTGTAATGCCATGCAGTAGGCACTATGTTTGTGACCGCATTACACTGCACACGAACAGCAATGAATCTGCGTTTAGGAAAGCACCACCTTGCTATATAGTAAACAAGGCCTGATACACATAAGAATGTACATGCAATGCATTTTGTAGTCTTAAATACACACATCACAACAATGAGAGCTGGTTCTCCTGGTCATTGCTTGGCCACCTACCTAGAAGAACAATACAGCAAAGTCAGAACTTTGGGTGTGCGTATTATTTTGGTTCCATTTGCAACCCCCATGCCATTATCATACACAGTAGTAGTGGAAGGACAGGCTGGAAAAACAACAGCCAACAGGGGACCAGGTATGGGACACATATACCCTTTGCTGAATTTTAAATATTCCAAACTTTCCAAATATAATCAGCAAAAAAATAATAAAGAAATCGGTCTGTAAAAGTAAAACAAAAACGCAGCCATTTTTGCAACATGTTTAGACTATTAACATTTAAGTCCTATACTGCCATGAATGTAACTAGGCTCAGAGGCTGAACTGGGAAGGATATGGCGTTACAAACACCACACAATTTACTGAGACAGCTTGTCTTTGGTGGCTCTGCTGGGCAAACCTAAATAATTCACAGGGTGCTATTACATTATTTAAAACCTCCCTTCTGTTTTACTTTCATATGTAATGAGCTGTTTTTAGCCAGGTCAACGTAATTTAAACTAAAAAGGATTATATACATTAACAAAAACCCTGCAAAAAATATAAAATAATTCAGGTATGTAGTTTGACGTACACATACAACATATGACAGCCTCCTGCATTTAAGGGTAAAACTGATTTCCAATCTTCCCCTCAGTCTTGAACAGTTGTACAGACTCCTCTAACTCCCCCATCCCCACACACAGCCTTGCTTATGGTTCACAACTTTTATTCATTGGATCTTTCTCCTTTCAATCATGGAAGCTAAGCATTACACATGATATTTTCCTTAGGCTATCTGCATAAGGAAGGGAGAGGTGATTTTTTTGAGGAATCTACCTAAAGCACCCATGCCAGCCCCTTCTGAAAGCCAATATTGGCCTTTTTTGCAAACAAAAGCACAGAAAAAAAAGAGAAAATTAGTCTAAATATAGTACGTAATGAAATTTTTTTTTTATTCTAATTTTGAGTTAGGGTGGCTCCCAACCTATACAGAAAAGATTGTCAACAGTAAAATGGCTGCCCATGTCACCACACAGCGCTAAAAGGTAAAGGGGGTCACCTAAAGTCTTCTCGGCTATCGTCACTTACAAGAGCCCCAATCTCCTGTGTCTGCCACAGCACTCCATGGTTCCTCCCACCAAACCCTATGTCAATTAGTCCTTTTGGAACAATCAGGGTTCATAGACAGGCATTTTATAGCATTTACAGAAAGCCTGGACAAGCTAACATGTTTCAAGAGCTATGACAGGAGTGCGTCTATGCGGTGGCAACAAAAAAGCCATCTGTGACAAAAGATAATCTGAAAGTGCAGACTTCTCTTAGATTGATATCTATTGTGGATATTTTATCTTTGCATACCAAGAAACGTATTTTCAGTGCCAAAAGAAAAACAAGTAACTGAAAAAAAAGAACATTACTGAGCAGATTGCCAGTTGGATAACTCCTGGACTTCTAGACAAAAACCCATGCTGGTACTTTTATTGTGTGCCTCTGTCCCTTTTGCCTGGGGCAACTTTCTGAACACTAGAGAAAGAAGAATAGAGTTTCTGCTTATACAATTCATAACACTGACTTATTCTTGCAGTTCCACCAAGTGTGCTGGAAGTGGGCCCTAAACTTTCATCACACAAAATTTGTTTTAGTGTTACACATGGTCAGTGAACCACATAATGTAATAAATGCTACAGAAATGTTTATACACTAAACACTAGCATTTCACCTAGAAAAAAACTGAAACCACATATTTTCATAAAAATCTAGGACAGCAAAAATGTCTAAGCAGCCTTGGTATTAAAATGTAACAATAATGGTGAAGTGTTGGAATGTGATTTATGTATTAATTTCTTAATTCTCCTCTATAAATGACCACATTTCAGTTCTGTGAGGGACAATAAACCATTCATTAGATGTCCATTAACTATTTAGCTGCTTTCAACCAGATCTTCAAGCGATGCTCATGTCTATGGAGAGCAGAGTGTACCATATACTCTCAGCTGGCCTTTCTCAATATTAAGAGGGCTTAGCCAAGTTGCATAATTTCTGTCCATCAACATTGTTTTCCCTAAGAATACTGCTTCTAAAGGTATTGGCCACTTTCCCCCTCCAACTTGCATAGACAGAAACCTGGCAAGTTTAGCATGTATGATTAGGGAACAGTGTGGAAACAGTAAGAAGTAAGCTGGTGTCTGAACTTACAGCCATCCACAAAGTTTTGTGGCCAGTTTTGCAATTAAATGACCACAGTAAAAAATGCAGAAAATGTTCTAGGTGCAAGCAAAGATTTGCATAAAATGCACCATCACCAATTCAATCAATGCATTGCTTGTAAACCCCAGTGGCAAACCAGCCACATTCTCTTATCCTCATGGATAAGTATTTGGTTAAGGATGCAAGTTATTCTTGTGTGATTATTGTGACTTGTGGTTGGCCTGTTCACACACAAGTTTGTACACCACAGTATGTTGCTGCAGATGGTTTTTTTTAAATATAAAAGAAAGAATGGAGTTCCTCCCCTGGCACTTTTTCGTATGATTAATTCCATAATTGGTTTAGGGACTTTGAAACAAGGTAAGAGCAAACCACATTTATGGATCACACAGCATCGTCTTAATAAATGTGCAGAATGTGCTTTCAATAGAAAACGGGTTTATAGTCGTGTTTAGGCCTTACTGCTGCTTTATAATTGGGTCCCAAGATTCATTTACCTACAAGAGTGATGACAGCAATGGCTTCCTGTGGTGAAACAGGGAGAGGGGCAGAGCTCCCTGAAAGGATTTACATTTACCCGAATCCAGAAAATCTATTTAAGTTTAAATAATATCTATTATCTATTTAAGATGTAAAGAAAGGTATCTGGCATCCTTCACAGAATGTCCAAAGCATGGATAGACCCAACATATAATTCACTCATGAGTGTTCACAAAGCAACATTAGGACTAAATGCCATGCTCCAATTTCAAAAGCATTTTATTGCACTATAATATTATATATATTCTATATAGCTACATCAACATCATCCCATCAAAATTTCTTTTTTACATGCCACCAAAAAACATTCTAGCCAAAACTAATTAGTATTGAACCAATCAAGACATAAATGGTTTCAGCCTTATCCTTAAGAAAATAATAGAGAATATATAGTCAGAATGACTTTTTGATGATGGTGACCTATGAGGTGTTTGTGGTAGTAACAATGTGTTCACATACATAAAAATTAGATCAGAGGGTACTTGTATCACCCGGATTGGGTGACAATCATTCTAAGAATAAAGAAGAGAGTGAGCAGTGTTTAAAATGCATAGAACAAGCATTCATGTCATAAGTTTTTAACAAGCAAACAGAACATTGCAGGAAAACTAAAGCTGAACTAAACCTTCAGCGGGAACAAGTAGATTTTTTGCATTGCAAAAAAGACAGGCGATGTCCCTATTATAATAAAATAACCTGAAAGCCTTGCTTCTGCAGGGAGTAGGGTAGTAGTAGCATGGCTGTCTTAATGGCTAGTACTGTTGCCTTTGCAGCACTTTGGTGCCAGGTTCATTTCAAATCTTGGCCAGGACAATATCTGCATCTGAATATCCAGTGTTTGCATGGGTTTTCTTCCACATCCCAAACATATGCAGCTAAATAGTTGGCCTTAAGATCGTAATAATGGCAAAGTACTATGGTAGGGACATTGGATTGTAAGCCCCTCCGATACGATCATGGACATAAAGTTAGCTTAGGTAATTCATGGTGGCGCAGTCAGCAGTCAGCTGTAGTCTTTTGTATGCTAGCACTTTGGAATGAATCAATATGATCTTTTAAATGCTGTTTAAATTGTAGCTTTACCCAGAGTAATTTCTTGATATATGGCTGCCTATGCCTGATCTTTGTAGACTTAAACTGATCCATTACCAGTTGACTTGAATATCTGGAGGCTAATAAACTATTCCGTAGCATTTTCCATGTCTAGATAAATGTAGCAGTCATACTGCAATGCAATATAAGTAGTATCCTGGTATACTCATTGCTATTACAACACTAGTGCACCTATCAATAGCTGTACTGATATCTCAAAGCTTTATAAAATTACCTTAGTAATGTGTGTATCTAGTCTAATATACAATGGAGAGAACTTTCCTTTCTCATAAAAGTGGTAGTGATACAAAGATCACAGACTCTGTAAGCACCAAAATCTGACTGCTGTGGGTCATTCCTTTACTAGCAAATTATAGCTATCGGTGTATGAACTGGTGACATCACCGATAGAATCTGGACACATAGTGCTCCTGGCAGAAAGAAATCCCAGAAACTCATAACTGCATACAGTACATCAAAGTCACTGCACTTTATTGTAACACCACAAATCAAGACAACTAGTATGACTGCTAAGAATAGAACTTTTGTTACATCAAAATGATTTAATAGGTCAAAACTTTTCACGACACGTTGTTTTCTTGCGATACGGCCAAGAATAAAGATTATCTCAAAATACACTCAACATGCCCTTCGGCTTCAGTCATTGCTTCAGGCATGTGAGAAGCCGATTGCAGAACGTCAATGCAAATAACCCTGTTTGGACGAGATGCTTACACCTGACACCGGCTGGCTTGTCCCCGTTTTGCATCCACTCAGGATACAAGCTACAGAGGGTTTACAGGGCTCCGATTGAAAAGCTTTAGGTAGCCAAAGGTCAAATAAAATGCTTTAAGGCCTCGCAAAGAGAAATGCAACATTGCCAACAGATCAGAAAAGCATGATTGGCAAAGGTGAAATTGCACAATGAATGTGTGCAAAATGCAATGTAGTAACCACAGTTTACCTTTCATCGGTTTAGAGTAATGGGAACAACAAAATATGTTTACCCTTTGGGTCTGTTATGTGGCTGCACTTTGCACATTCCTCTATACCTTAAATAAAAGGTTACACAGGAAAGAAAAGGTTCTTTTATACTATGACACACCACCAATAGAATGTCCTCAGAACTCCATCCCCATCACTCTACCAGTCTGCTTAGGTACCAATATGACTTTTATAAAGAGGTCAGTGGGTTAGTTTTACTTTACATATGAATAGCTAAAGTGTTATGTATTTTGCATGGAAACATGAAATCAATCTACTGTTAGAATGGTACTTGCCATTGGACACAATGATCTGTATTCTCCACTTTGGTTTTATTCATATTGTTCCAATCCTTTGTAGAAAATTCTTCAAAGATCCAAACCCTGAACCTCATCATTTGGCGGTCATACACCTAAGGGGTATATGGGAACCAAATACCATCGGGGAAGAACCTCTGCACGCTGTAGCTATGATCATATCAGAAATACAACACTTGTACTTGGCAATCGTTGGATTTTCCTTCTTGACTTATCATCTTTAAATAACAGTTGATAATGGTGGACTTACCGATAACACAGTAATCAGAGGACCTACCTAGACAAGTCAGGAAGGCATACACACCATACAGCTGTTAGCACAGACCACATCACAGGAGTTAGACATTAACATGCAGGAAAACCTCTTGGGACAAGATTTGTAAGAGATCATTTACATCTGCCTATGGAGTTGATCCATTGGTAGCAAGTGAGATCCTATATTATGCAGGGTGGCCAATGAAGCAAGGATACCCCATTAGGTATTGGGTTGTTTTGTTCCCCTTAGCAGATATACAGAAGAACTACTCAACAGAACATTGTAAAATCAAGCTGTAAGACGTGCAGCATATATATGAGATTTGATTGCATGGACACTTTTGGCTAAAGCTAGCCATACATATAAGAATGTTATTGGAAGATCTGACCATTTTATGACTATGGAATTTTATGACTATGGAATTAACAGCCCTGAAATGGAATGATAGGCCAAGTAAACCCTTTTCCAACCAAGCAGTTCATTCTGCAAGATTCCTTATTAGACATCACAGCCTGCCCATTATTGGTTCTGCTCGGATTGTACCTTTGTCTATGGAACCTCAAGGTGGCCCATAAACGGGGCAAATAGTGGTGAATATGGGTGCAAGCGATCACAAACATTCCACCTTGAAATGCATATGGGATGGTCTCACATTTTCTAATTGAATGAGCTTCTGCCATGATCAATACTTTCATTAAAGCTCAGTAAATCAATATTCTATATGATCAGAGAATATTCACACAGAACTGTCAGCGGTCTGTCACATTCACCCAGGGCCATATTCACACCGTGACACAGGTGATTCTAAGGAGTGTGACAGTGCCATGGCATATTTTGTACCACCGGTACCCAGCCATAAGATTAGCGGTAGCAGTGCTGTATATATTGGATACGATGGTGGACTGAACAATCATATTGGGGTGGGTGTGTGTGGCCCCCTTTATCCCTGTACAATAATGAGGAGATGGGGTCGTAGAACTTACCACTCGGCCCGAGAACCTCTCGATGGCCCTCTTGACTTTGCCATAGGTGCCTTTGCCCAGGGTCTCCAGCAGCTCATACCTGTGCTTCAGGTTGTGCTTGTGGTTATGCCTCTTTACCCCCTGCTGCTTCAGGCCATGTTCTGGGCTATTGGGCCCGGATTCTTCCTCAGAGAGGGGCTGTGATGGGGAGGAAAGGTTCATCTGCTGCACCATGCCTGCAGCCCCCCTGTCTGACCCCCCATGGAGGCAGCTGTCCTCCAGCCTCTCCGCACCATCCATGTCTGCTCACACAGGACGGTCACCTCTCACAGCCGGCACGGCCGTCCATCCCCGGATACTGATATGTCGTCTATGGATGTCCGCCTCCACAATGTCAGTGCTGAGCGGAGAGCGATGCTCCGACACTTGCAGCTGTCTCCATTCACCGCCTTATAGGTGGCAATGCCCGGGGTGTGGGGAGGTGCTGAGGAGAGGTGTCCGCTGTCTGCTTCCTGGAGGGTAATTCCCCGCTGCCATCATCCCCGGCTTCCTTTATGCCCCGGCTATGCACACTCATGTGAGGGGCCCTTTTCATTGCCGTGTGCGCTGTGTGTGGAAAGCCCGGGGGGCGGGGCGCCGACTCCTCCTCTTCCCGCCCTCACATTCCAGGCAGAGTGCGGAGGGGTCAGTCAGCGGGGCACGGGGAGAGGAGACGGGCTACTGCTGGGGAATGACACCGGCACTCCTCATTACAGCCGGCTCTAGTCATATCCAAGCTCAGTACAACCTGAGGGGGTCAGCTGGACCTGTACTCATAGGATATCACTTACATATACTGAATATATATGATATAGCCATGGAAATGCACATTTTATCTATATATTGTTCTTTTTCCATTGGCCCGCTCCCTCTGTATCCTCTGCCAATCCTCAGAGATTGCTAGTTCTTCAGACCCAGTCCAGGCTCTGATAGTCACACACACCAATACATTTATATTCCTGGGGGGCCCTTGTTATGGCAACCTGTAGGGGAATGTGTTACCCGGACACAGAGATGGACGTACATCTGCAGGACGAGGGGGCGGTCATTACCGGGCATGGCAATAGATGGTGGTAGGAAGGTAGTGTGAGGAACGAGGGCAATGCAGGACCCATGAAGCACATGGTAGTGGCGGTAGGACGAGGTATTGGGGTTCATGGGTATGTACATCTATTGGGGGTGGAATGGGGAATGATATGAGGATCCTCTAACGCCCTCAGCCATGTAAACTGTGTGCAGAAACTATTCAGTGAAAAGCCCACTTGGGTCCCAAAGATGAACACTTTGGGAGGCTTGGAGCCATAGCTAGCAAGGCAACTCAAAGCCAGTCAGAAGAAACTGCCCACATTTCCTGCAATTACCCCGGTCCCCCATACTGTGACTGCAGCGTGATGACTTATGGGCAAAGACATTTACTATTTTGTAACAAAGGACCTAAAAATAACAAAGGGCCTTGCCCACACATTGTTGCCTGGACGCAGGCCTGTGCATGTGACGCTTAACTTATATGACCACTGTAGGCCATCAGTATGCTGTAGGAGCATTGTGATTGCACCATGGGGTTATAAGACTATGGGCAGGCCAGGAGAAAATACAAGTGTACAATAGCCACAGGGTAAAACTGGCTAGTATGGGATACAATAAATGTAAAATTTTTGCTGGGCCCCAGAGATATACCCCCATTTGTGGCTGGGCCCTCATTCAGTTGCACATGGTGCACAGCACTATGATTTCCACTAGAGCTTGGCAAGGTAGCAGCTTTTCTGCACTCCCATTTATCAAGTATACAATAACCACAGGAAGTTTCTCTATTAGACATTAACGACAAGTGGATCGCTTTTTGTGAAATGACGGTCATATGCAACGCTTTCTCCAACTGTAGCATTTCCCTCTGGTTTATTGCACTAGCCTTGTAGTATGACCCACCTGGATATCCTTCTAAGCGCTTGCTAGGAGCTATCTAGTGTGTGTACATCATTAGTGGATCATATTTGAGCAATCGTATCGTTAGAGCATGTACAGAATCGTGCACGATCGTTCAAAATAATTGTGAATAATTGTTAATCTGACGTTCGTTTGTTTTCTAACAATTATTGCATGTGTGTACCTAGCCTAATTCTCCATTAAACTTTTTGTTCAGACATTAAAGGACCAATTTACAACACTCTTTCCTTTGTTTGCATGCAAAAATGAGCAAATAGAATAGAGCTGATTTGCTCTAATAGATTTGTCACATCATTATTACATCTTGGAAGAAAATACTGCTTAAAAATAACTACCTAAAAAATGATTTATCTGATTTAGTTTTACTATCATCAACAGCAACTGACTGGAAGTGTGCCACTCTCATCTCCCACTGTAAAAATGTTTGCTTTGATGTACAGAGAGCAGGAGATCAGCTTCTAATTGTTTAGTAAATAAAGTCACAGGACAGAAAAACTTACCACAACCAGCTAAATGCTTTTTTCCCCACATGTACAACTCACCATCTGAATAGGATGTGATCCATCCATGAATATTAGCTGCTACAACGACTATATACTGTATATAAATATATATAAATAGGGGGACAATGTGCTTTTTACACATTTGTTATCACTTTTAAAAAAGGCAAGTAGAACAATTATATGGGCAATAATGGATTGATGGATTCCCAAGTTTCATTGGCAGACTAATTTTATGGCATAGCTGACCATAAGTCAAGAACTAACTTTAAGGGAGCCGGTCCCCCAGAGATGGAAAGAAAAAGCTCTCAGGGCTATTTGTCTTTGCTATAAGGATGATCAACATCTGAACACCTGGTTGTATGCCTTATATCTCAAGTCCACCTTTACCAAAAAATGTAGTTTTCCTATTTGGGTATATATTATACCACTTATAACATGCCCAGACTTTGACCTCAATACAATTTTGAATTAGGAGCTATTAATTAGGCAATCTTCAAAAATTCCATACATTTTTACCACACATAAGAATCAATTAAAACAAAATTGGAAGCAAAAATAATGAAATGAAATAGTTTCCAGATAATAATCTGAGTTAGATAATACACTTTATTGTTTATAATATTCTTTAAAAATCTTTGCCTAAAGGCAGATGGTATAGAGAGCATTCCAGTGTTATCAGTTTAGAAATGAAGGATCTTTATCATGGACTGCATTGCACGGTATCTGAAGACAAAGTACTATACTGCACCTTCCCAAGCACATCTGTATGATGTATGACTCACAATTTGTAATACTTAGGGGGTAACTGCACAGGGTACAACTTCTCCTGTGCCATAAGGTCATCATAGGGCCAAACATAACCACTACTCCTCCATCGTTTACTAGCTCTGTATTTATATTACATTATGACTCATAAAGAATCATTTTTCATGCCTATGTAGATTTCTTTTTTGTTTTTGGAATCTTCTGTAGGCCTAATATAAAAAGAACAAACTATAGTTATTTTTAAATAAATGTCTATCCTGGGTACTGCTTAAGATTTAGTACTAGAACCATGAGGCAATAATATATTATATATATATATATATATATATATATATACACATTTGTCCAGTGGCTTCAGAAAATTTTCAGACCTCCTTCACTTATTTCAGTTTTGGTTTGTTGCAGCCTGATGTTATAATCATTACGTTTTCTTTCTCATTATTCTACACTCAGTGCCCCAAATGACAAATTCTGGAAAGAAGAGAGAGCCAATGATTGCCGTAGACTTGGTTATGTGATTTTGAAAACTCCTTTTTAAGTTTTTTTTTTGTTTACCAACTGTCACTTAGTTCTATTACTCATTGTCAGCTTCAGAGTCCCAAAGCCACATTTGTAAACCTTATTGCTGTTCAGCAGAACCAAAAAGCACTGCCTGCGCTCAAGGTGCAGAGGGTAAAAGAAAAGGGCTTTTAAAAAGTGTTTAACATGAGAAAATCAATGTAAATTTTGAAGTGGAGTTCCACTTTAGCTAATTTTTACCCAGCTGTATCAGACAGCAGAGTGAAGTGTAACATCCCTTAAAGTAAAGGTCTCATCTGCAGCTGATAAGTAATAATGATAAAGTTACAACAGATCATATTGGTGTCCTTTTCTCTGTCTATTTCTAGAGTCAATAAGATTAGCTGTGACCTAACACAAGATCAAAAATAAGATCACTGTATCTGTACTCCCCCCTACGGAGAGATTGTGTCAGTTTTTCTCTAGTTTACACCCATTTACCGAGGCACTATGCAAAGTTTTCAGAAAAGCATCTTGTCTTTTTATGGTTTCTGCAAGTTCCAGGCAATTGCTTTGCAAACAGACCCATTGATATAATAAAACATGGGGAAAAATCAGAGGTGTGGGGGAGTGGGTAGCATGCAACACAACTGGTGGTCCCTCCCAGTGGTGCAGGAATACTGGAAGTGGGTCTTCCAGTTGATCTCAATGGTTACCTCTTTGCCTCCCAGTTTGGAATGCGCTTTCCTGAGCAAAACTGATATGCCTTTACCGAAATACCCTAAATAGTTAGGTAATTACATGATTTTAGTGGCCAACATTGCACTGGCTAAGTGCCAAGTTAAAGAGATGCCTAAGAGAGTTTAGACATCATACAATCCTAAAATACATGTTTTGTAATTTCTTGTCATGTTGTATTGAGAGTAAAAAACAAAACCAAGACAAAACAGTACAAACATATCAAGGAAGTACACACATACTGTATTTTGAACAACAAGGTAAGGGGTTAGGAAGGAAAGTAGTTGTCGCCACATAAGCCATAAATCAAGAGTTGCAGTAGTCGATTGGTTCCAAGTAAGTTCAAAAACATTAGGAGTGTCTTTAATAATGCAGGAAAATCTGCCATTAACCATGATCTAATAGAATCTCGGCTACATAACTGACAAGGCAATGAAGGGAGGTTTCCAAGCCATTGCAAAAGCAATATGAGCATCAAATAGAATATAACACATCAACCTTTTGGAGTTTTTGAGCAAAGGTAGGTCAAGGCTACAAAGAGTACATTCAGGACTAACAATTGCCCGTTTACTTGCTTACAACCCCACTGTTCCCAAGCACTTTCCCAAAAAGTACCTTCCCCCCGAGTACTTTGACACAAGTAATTAGTTCTAGATTGGCTTCAAGCTCTTTCCCTGACTAGCTGAAAATGCTGCCTTGGCCAGTCCCACATTATCTTTTATACAAGGATGCATCAGTGCTGGCTGAAGCCCTCTGTATAAGATAGTTTAGAGAAAGGCAACCAATGTGGCAGCCTGTCATTAGAAAATCCTGAGTGCAGTGGGGAACTCAAAATCATCAGATTTTCAGATTTGAAGCAAGAATAGTTCCAATCCAAGTCAGAACCGACTCCGATCAAAACTGTTCAACCACCACAAATAAGTAGACTCAATCTCACTAGGAAAAGCTGTGTGATATATAGAATGCTGCACACTTTAGGTTTAGATGTGATATGAACTAACTGAAAAAAAGTTTTTTTACACACTTAGCACTGGACTCAATTGACTGTCCTAATTATTGCTTTTGTTACTAACCATAAATTTCTGAAAAGCCAAAGATGTTTTACAGACATAAAAATTGAGCAGGCAGACAGGGAACAATCTGCCTGCTAAAATTTTGCCAAACACCTCTGACATCCCTTTATCTCTAGTGAAACAGTAACGTGGATGCAAATATACAACAAAGCCAAATACTATCTCTCTCAAGATCAGTTGGCTGGGTGTATCTGGTGAAGAACTATAGGCAAATGGATCATTGCTTTAATCCTCCAAGATTTGTAAACTCTTCGGGGCAGGGTCCTCTCCTCCTGTGTCACTGTCTGTATTCATCTGTCATTTGCAACCCCTATTTAATGTACAGCCCTGCGTAATATGTTGGTGCTATATTAATCTTGTTTTAGTATTAATAATAAAAGTAATAATATTATTAATCAGTCTACTGATACAATAAATTGCCTTCGTTTTCTCTGACTTTGCCTTATTTACCAATCTGCCAGGTTTATTTCATCTGCATGGTTTGCATCCTTGAATTGTTAACAAAAATAAATTGTGGAAAGTGAGGGTGTAAAAAAGATATTTGCTGTGCAACCTTGGTAAACAAGAGAGCAGCAAGGTGAACTGTCTTTCAGGCTTTTAGTGGCACTGTTCATGAGCAAAGTATCTTTGGAGTTTGAAAACAAATTGTTCTGTTGCTAAAACAGTAAATACTAATAGCAGTAAATGATGTTAAGCTACAGACACAATAGAAATTACTCTACCAATTATGAGTAAGTAAAGTATCCAACCTTCAGCTTTCACTGATCAAACTGAAAAAAAATTAAATGTGATTGGTTACTATGGATTTCTGTACCTAAAGGATTAATAATACAAAAACTTTAAATAGCCCTTTAGTGTCCCTAGCAAGAACTATGTCCCAGTGCTTATGGGGATTTAAAATTTAGATTTGACTAATTTTTACTCACATATTAGATATTTTACTCATTTTACCCCTGTAAAATGGTGTGTACTATTCAGTACTAAATGCACACATGACCATAAAATATTCTAATTCATTTTTGTGTAGTTAATATTTATAAATATGTGAGTATGTATATGTTTTCTTTGAAAATATAATATACTGTATATAAAAATGTTTAGCGTTATATATATATTTATATATAAACATATACCTAAACATACCCACTAATAAAAAATAAATATTTTAGCAAGCAAAATACTAAGCAGCTGACTCTGCTATTTGTATCTATTTATCTAATATAGCTTCAGCAAGTGACCTAAGTGACGATAGGCCCCAGATCACATTGCCAGTCACTGAGCAACTCAAGTCTGTTGAGAGAACAACATGTTGCATCAGTTGATATTTCTGCCAGTCCTAACAAGACCAGGCACAGTACATAACGTGACAACTTTTATCTTCATAACTATATTTTGCTTCGCTAGCAATAACTTATATACAATGTTTTGTATTAGGAAGCAATTTGCGGAAATAGCAAAATTCAAGCTGCCATTGCTGCCACTGCTTGGAGGACTGGCGTTTCACACTGCAGTCTCTGTACCTAATGGAGGTATCCAGAACAGAAAAAACTGTCTCGGATCAAATGAAGTCAAATTGATTGGGAAACCTTTCCATATTTAGGAATTCTGAGCCAATTTTTTTTAATTATCTGTACTATAGCTGCTGCCCAATCTGGCCATTAGGCAATAACAGCTGTCATCATCTGGCAGTCCACAATATCTGTCAATGACAAATACAGCAATGTCGGATTGGAATTGCTAAAATTCTGAGACTGGAAAAGCTTGATTGGGTCACATCACCACTAGTGCTTACATAAGGAGGATCACAGAATATTCATGTTTAATGCCCAATCAATCCAGAATTTATATTTGCCTTATATAGAGTAGGGAAGGATTAAAAGATTCAAGTAATTTGAGATATTTTTTCCGATTCAGTGTGGGACATAAAGGGCTTGATTTATTAAACTCTCAAAGACTGGAAAAGAAAATCTATTGTTGGAGAACCTGGTTGATCCAGCAAACCTGGTAAGGATTTGGTCTAGGAATGAGAACATTTATTTTATTTGTATTTGCCAAATAATAGCAAATGAGTTTAGGAACTCGATTCCATGTTTGCTGGTTTACCAAGGTTCTCCCATGATAGTCTGGCTTATCAAGTCTAATAAATCAGGCCCAAAGTGAGCAAAATGTCATCAATAGACAAAATGACAGTGGACAAAATGAGTTTTTTTTCTGGATTTTTTGGTGCTCAACAGCAAATAAAATCAGGAAAATGTCCCCAAAGGGATACAGGAAATAAAAAAATGGTAGATATTCAAACTTCTTCACAGTATTCCAATTCTTCCACAGTATTCCAAATATAAAAGAGTGGTAAGGGCTATATGGCTTAAAAATAAATAATTTAAAATAAAACATTTTACACAAAAACAAATATTTAAAAAACAGACACTTTTGAGATTTCTTTCCTTCAACTGCATATCAAGCAACATATTTAGAGATTATAACACCTAGTACATTTCAAAAGAAAAAAATGATACTAGCCTGCTTGTTCAAATTGTAAGAGCCAGGAATTCTGTTTTTAATCAGTCTGATACCACAGGTGGCAAATATGTACAATTTGATAGAACTTTCTTTATTGAGTAAAGAAAATCATATTGAAGGCTTAGTTGCAGTTTACAAACTGCTTTATTTGCTTTAGTGGAAGTTGTAAATATTTAACCTTACTGTTTATTGAAGTGAAAGGGGAAAAGATACTTGGCAGATTTAATTTTAACTTTACCTGCACATGTACCTTTGACACTGACATAATTATGGATATAGTATGAGGAGTTAAAACCTCTGAAGTTTATAATGCTGTCGTTCCATTTGGGAGATACCCCTTACCTTAGTTCATTGCATCACTTTGTGTCCATATTAGGGGTGACAGATTAAACAAGAACAGAGAAAAAGCTCTACACATCCTGCCTAGCTATATGACAAGTGTCAGTCAGAATAGAAGTAAGGTAAAATCTCCCTATCCTATACAGAGACAGAACTGAGAACATGAGTTATGAGATATAAATATAGTAAATATAAATAATAAATATAAATATATATATATATCATATAATAATATAATATATATAATATAATATAATAAATATAAATAAAGATATAAATATGTCCAGGAAGATTGGCTTGCATTCCATGAACTTTACATTCAAGCTTGAAGAAGGTCCTAAAGCCTTTAACATACTTGTATATATTTTTTTTTCTGATCACCTCAGACAACTTTCTACTTTACTTTCTCTGGTTTCTTGTGGGCTGCACAATTGAAGACATGTGTGATACTATAAAAGCAGATAGTATGTATTACTCTAATCAAATTTCATTTGATCTTTTCTAGAGGTACCAATGTGTCCAGGGTACTTTAGAATATCTTTGTCTAATAAGCATATACTTTATCTTTCACCAAATGTACTTTGCTTTGCCCTTTTCAATGATATGGCATGCAAGTAAATATAGGGGAGTTTTCGAATTTTTAGGGAAGCATAAAACACTTTTTTGATTAGATGTCAGGATGCCAACAGATTTCTCAATGGCTGTACAATAAAGGTAAAAATAAGGCTTTGGTGGGATGAATTATAAAGCAGGAATCAATGGCAGACATAGTGGACCACTTAGTCTTCCATGTGTCTTAGCTTCGTTAATGTAGACAGCATTAAAATTTTGCCAGAAAAAGACACAGACAGCAATAAATATTGACAGAAGTTCTAACTCACATGTTTTACTTAACAAATATTCCTATTCTAAGTTATGACCCGCTGCAATTGTTTGTATTCTCTACTGTCAAATTGTTCGATGGATTGACAGGTTTGTTGATAACTGGGCATCAATAAAATCCTTATTCTTCATGTTGTATTTGTATGAATAAGAATCTCTCCACCCATAAGATATATTGTAATTATAGGGGAAAACTGTTGTGATACATATGTTCCTGACTACAATAACAAGACCTCTTTATTCAACAGTTTAAGAACCCATTGTGCTGGTGTTTTTTTCCATCTGGGAGTTTTGGGTGAAATATAAAACAAGCACAGTCAAAACAAAATCATATTATGATATAGACTAATAATGATACAGCTCAAAATCAAAAGAGTGGTAAAACATTTGTCTATTAGTAATCTACAGTTAAAGGTTAAGAAGGTAGTCAGGTCAAACTGCATAACAATATTCATGCCTCACAAAAACAAAAATATAACGTAGACATACATTGTGAATGCAAGTATTGCTGCTAAGTAGGTAATACTCTTCTTCTCTTTGGTGCTAATCCCTTTTCAGCATTTGATGTCTTTAGTCTTGCAAGTTGAATGACACCCAACATAATTCAGACCAAAAGTCAAAGGACATCCTATGAAAGTAAGGCATCATGGGCCTGTCCCTGAGGGGGTCTTACCACTTTGTTCTATATCCTCAGCACAGTACAGGCAAAACATAAAGAAAAAGAAGACCCTTCTAATAACTTAATCAGTCTGAAGATGTTGCAAAAGCTAAGAATAAAAATGTCATAAAACATAAATAAATGTCAGGTTTCAGGACAGGAACATATTTGAAAGACCCCTCTTTTCACTTTTCTAAGTATCTTTCTCTCTAAGCAGTTTAAAATATACAGTATTAGGGTTGTAAAATATGTATAATATGATGCCAGCCGAATTCAAACTTTACTTTTTCAGATGTTACAAATGTGGCCCTACAGTATGAGCCCAAATGGAATTATCTTGGCAAATACCAAGAACAGAAGAACAGAAATGCCATTCCATGTCACACAAATGTTTAGTCTCAAATAGAAATCAGGAGAACAGGTGCAGAACTTAAACAAGATTATAAAGGGCTCCAGAAGGCATACAACAGATATCTCATCTCATGCATCCATCCATTCATCCATTATATACTGGAAATGTAAGCTCTGTGTCCAACATTTGAATTAGATGTCTACCTGGAATTACACTGATTTATTTAATTAATTTGGTAATTTGGTTATATTTTGGATGCAGAACCTAAATGGTATATATAATCACATGTAATGGACATGACCTGTAGTATTATGCAATTGGACAGCGATTTACTTTGCTTCTCGACACAATTCATGTTCTCTGCTTTCTTTTTCTTTTCACTCTACACATCAGGACAAGGGTTAACAAAACATAGGCTGCACATATTAAACCACTGAAAGAAAGTTTTAACCTACCCCTCAATAGCAACAATGATATTTTTGGTCCAATGTATTGCATTTATCTGGGGCTGTAATGTAGGATTACAAATATAACTGTCAGAGTCATGCAGCTGATCATTGTGAGGCAGATGCTTAAATATAAAAAAAGGGGGGGCGCCTGTCTATATGTGATAATTTATTTCTAAACTTGGATAACAAGGAGTATTTTTGAATATTATGATGTGAAAATGTAATAATTCATTTGTAAATACAGCCATACAATACAGTAATAAGCATGTCCAGGGTTTTAAAGTGAATGTGCGTCTAAATCCTGAAAAATAACTTACATGCATATACAGAACATGACCTATACTCTTTGTTTTTTTAAGTTAGGTACCTCATCCCTCCTTAACCAAAATCTACTTTATATGCTGTCTTCCCACACATACTCAGAACCATAGTAATAAAAACAGAAACACATCTGCAAAGACTCAATCAGAACTGTGCTGACATGGTGACAAGTGGGTACGTGGAGACATATACAGAGCTATACTGGCCCATCTAGGAGTACTATAATGAGACCACTTGGAAGTTGTCTGAACTGGGCAAATTAGTACTGAACTGATACCACCAGAAACATAGCCACAGACTCAGCACTGTACTAGCACATTCAAAAACATATTTAAATAAATATTTTAACATAAAATAGCAACCCTTATTACTTCAATCCAATCTAACATATTTACATTGCTGCTGGTTAACATACAAGTACTCCCTCTTTCTGAAGGTCAGTAAAACAAGTTTCCTCTTGCTGCTGGTCAGTAAAGCAGTGTCCTCTTTAATGCTGGTTAGTGTAAACGTGCCCTTCTCTCCTTGAAGTCCTAGAAGTCAATAAAGAAGTGCCCTTGATGTTAGTTAATGGAGATGTGCCCCCTTAGTGCTGGCCAGTGAAGCAGTGACCCCTCGTGCTGCTGATTAGTGGGGAAGTGCCTACCTTTTACCTGCACGCAAACACTTGTACATGAACTAAAAAAAAATATTTCATTATGTTACCAATCAAATTACCAGCAAATAGGGTTTTTTGGGGAGAAGAAGTGTCTTCTGACAAAACATGGCTTTAGCTATCTCCTAGCATTTTTGTTTTCCACACCTGCGTAATGTGTAAGATGCAGATAGTGAAGCCAGGTTCTGGGAAGATGTAACTCCATCTTGCATGCTCACAAATTAAGTTATCAGTGACCAAAGAAAGATGACCCTGAGAAGATGGTAGAGGCTACAAGGCAGCAGCAACATTAAGCTTAAATGTGTCAACTAGGTTTGACTCTAATTTAAGGTGGGAACTTCATTAACTTTCAGTGAAGTTTCTCTTTAACCATATCTGTATAAGAGAATACCATAATTCTTTACTGTGTTACCCTTCATTGGAAAGAATGGGAGCGTGATGGCATAGGCGCTGTGCTGGGATGCTTTTTTTTTTGCATTGGCTACTGGAAAGCAGTGATGTAGGTATGTATTTTAGTGTGAAGGCTATACTAAGGACAGGGGATAATTTAAAGGACATCATCATTAAAATTATGTTGCCATTCAAAGACAGATTAATGAATTCAGCAAAATGCTTTCCATATTATATGTTAATCCAACATATTTTGTGCATGCTATTCACTTGTAAAAGCCTCTTTTTTTGTAGACATCTAAACATCTAAAATCTAAGACTTTAGCATCATCTTGGGTGTCATATCAGCAGCCCAAGCAGGCTCAGAGCTGTCACTCTGTGCTGCTTTATAGTGGTCCCCATTACTCCTAACCCGGGGGCAGCTACATAAAAGTTTATGAAGGTGAGTGGAACAACAGAGGAGCTGGAATAACTTTTAATAAAGCTCTCCAGGGCCAGAGAGGATACACTTTCATCAGTGAAGCTGGGTGATTCAAGAAACCTGGAATGCATTTGCCCCCACATTTAAAACATTTTCTAGCAAATGACTAGCAAGTGACCCAACTTCACTTAAATAACCCCCTAGTCTGCTACATATTTATTTCATGCTGCACCAGATGCCTTTTTGCCTATAGCATTCAGCACCGAGATCCTGGTATCAGGACAAACTTACCTACAGGAATGAATATGGTCATGGCTTTTTTCCACCCCTCTTTGTCAAAGACCAAGTTTATGCTACATAATCCTAAATACTTTATTCTATTTAATCTGGACCTTTCTGCACATGAAATGTATCTAGTGATGTAAGTCATTCTGTTTCTGTAATGATTCTGACAGATGCATTGACTGATCAAATGTGAATGTTCACTGGCAGCTATGGTACAAGGAGATTAAAAGCCAGAAGAGACAATGTTACCACTGCCTTGTATTTAAGTTTTTTTTCTCTTTTCCTCTAAATGTCTTCTTTCCTCTCTCTTTCCTTAGAGACATATTTGTATACCAAGCTGCAAAAGGGCTGTTACTGTAAAACATATGTTGGGAATGTTACTCATAAGAAGAGAGGACCTTATCCTCAGCTGCACCACACCCACCAGAACAATTTTAACTACTAGCTTTCTCTTCTGTCAAATAACAAAGCAGCTTTTGGAGCACATAAGGTGTAATGGAAGTAAAAAAAAATCTATTTTAAGATTATAAGCCCCAAATGTACATAATTCTAAAGATTTTGCGACATAAGTGAATTTAAAAATTACATGGTTTCATTCAACATAATATAAGAATGGAATTTTATAATGAGCCTGGCTTAGAGTGAATTGCAAAATAAAAGCATTACAGATGTGACTTTCATAAAAGAGTTCAGTCGCCTTCTGATGCAATTTCTTTACAGGTAGTGGGCTATATCCATACTATAACTATTAAAGTGAAATGTTTGTAGGTAGGCTTTTATTGCAGAAGGCTCTATATCTCTTTTCTGTAATAAAAGCTCCTCTTCTTCCTTAAAACAATGTTACTTCCTAATGCACAGTGTACATTCTTGCAATACCTTTGTGCCAGGATGAAACAACTGTCATGCATATGTGTGAAAAGTATTTCAACCTGGGCTGGCCAATCAAGAAAGCTAAAGATGGCGGACCTCATGAAGATGTCAGGGGAGTTTGGGAATGCCATATTGATGGTGGTAACTAAGTATAGCGTCTTTAGTTCTATTTTAGAAACACAATCATTTTTATATAGTTTTCTTCCACTGTGAATATCCTAATAATTGACCTGTCCACCCATATAGCATGTTCAGATTATCAGTCTGTGCAAGCAGTTTTAGACGTTTTACCACTCAAAACCAATTCCCAGAAATGGTTACCATTGACTGAATGGGTACATTCATTTTTCTTCATTTGACATGTAGTATGAGGTGGCAGCTTTGCGGTACGTTTTTATGTTAAATGCTACAGTCAGTTTGTTACCCCTCCACCATCATAGAGTTGCCACTTGCAAACACATATATAGGTATAAAGACTTGTTAAAGCATTTTAGGATTTTTCTCATAAAATTTTACATACATCCAGGTTTAACCCACTCTCATGGTGTGTCTGGAATATGCATATCATCATCCTCACTGCACAACAGTTACAAAATAAACTGGGGCTATGCTAATAATACACATTAAATTTTAGATATAAATTAATAGAAATTATTTACATGTATTTATGTTTATGCTATACATGTATTCCCAGTTACATTAAAATAGCCAATACTGGGAGTCAAAATTATTGTCCATCGCACAGTTAATATTTTACAAGCTCTTTTTAGCATATTATAGCAAGTTTCATTTACATTTTCCTCATCTCTGGTCAACCATTCAATTATTATTAATAGTATAACATACTAGTAAGCCTTGTTTTCTGGATCACAGTCTGCATTGCATATCCAGGTATTAAATCCATGCATTCTACTTACATTTTTGGAACATTCCCTATAAAAGTAACATAAAAATAGGCAAGCTAAAAAGCTAAAAATAACCAAGAAACAGTACACTGCCACTGCCACCTTGTGGCCACATACTGTATATATAAAAAAATCTACCAAAAGTATGTCATTTCTGAAGACATGCAGATAAACTTCAAAGCATAAAGAGAATGTAAAGATCACAGATAAAACACAGACATGTCTACCAACAGCCTGTTCAATCACTTTGTCATTGCAATAAATTTACCAGTATTTCTAAATATGCAGCTTTTCATATATATGATATATGAGCAATGAATCCTAATAATATATGCCAGAACATCAATAAATACCCAAACACCAAAAATGTTATAAAGGTTGGACCATGGAAGCTGCAAAACACAAAACATATCCCACTCTGCTTTATATTGTCAGAAAAGCATAATAATGACAGATCTAAAAAAAACTAGAAGGCAACAGATTGTAAAGGCTGGAATTTCTAAAAAAGATTTTGATGCTGAGGGGAAAAGAAAAAGAGATTTACCGTGGCAAGACAGATGGACAGCATTACAGCATTTATCATAAAGTAATGAATAAGAAACCTTTAGGAGAAACAGCTGTTGCCAGGCAAACCTTAATTGCCGAAGTCCATACGGTCACAGTCAGACCTGACTAAATGACTAAACATCAACCACAATTAAGGTAAGGAACGGTATTGTCTGAAAGATTTATGACTTGAAATTATAGTAAAGAAACAGAAAATCACTGTGTTAGGGACTCAGAATTCTAACTCAGCCATCATTATAAGCTTTTTGTCACTCAAACTTGGGCTCCGAGGATCATCTTTTTGTTTAATTGCACTACATCTTTGGCCCTTTGACTACATCTTTGGCATCTTTTGACTTAATAAAGTTCTCCAAGGCTGGAGAGAATAAACTTTCATCAGTGGAGCTGAGTATTTGACCAATCCTGGAATGGATTTCCTAAAAATCAAACAATTTATTAGCTATTTGTTAGCCAATGTTTTCAATCCTGGACCAGATCCATTCCAGGTTTGCTGGATCACTGAGCTTCATTGATGAAAGTGTATTCTCTCTGGGCTTTGAGAACTTTAATAAATCAGGGCCTGTGGTGTATGAAGTAAAAATGTTCCTAATAATGAGAAGACCCTTTACCTGGATGGCTTAGCCACCTTCTTGGACACGCATCTGCTGACCTTAATAAACGAGAAAGTATAGTGGGGACTTCATTTTCAGTTTGTTGTAGTTTTTCTTTGCAGTGTTTTTGAAAAATATCACAAAATTGGATATCATTGTTAAAGAAAAAAACTTTAATGAAAGTTTGGATTTTTTCAGTTTCCTTTTTTTTCATTTTGGTGCCTGTGCCCTGTTTGAACAATTTATTTGTTCCTCTGGGTTAAATTTCTGTCTCAGGAAATGGGAGGTATTTTCTCAAAAGAGCAAATCATGTTCAAGGCAGTCACCACAGCAAGTGCTCCCATCTAAAATTGTCCCTGTATTCATTTTGCAGTAACAACAGTCCCTAGGAATCTCTAAAGAGGAGACATAGATAGCATAAACAACAAGATAGGTTCAATAACCTAAACTAGCAAAAAATGTCCAGCATGCATTCATTCAGGTCATGCAGGTTCTCAAGGTTAAAGATTTTAGGGATTATTGGCTAGATTTATGGTATGATATGCAACTACAGTAAACTTTGTATATTGATTATTCACATGTTGGCAATTATCTGGTTTTTATGTTGATTACAGTAAAATTGTAGGTGATGCAACCATAAATTTGGCAATCTTTCATATGCTATCCATAAAACAAAATAAAATACTGGTAAGTATTGTAAATACTTAGATAATTCAACATATAAAGATAACATTCAGCAATGCAGTTACATGCTTAGGAAGAAATATTACAGCAAAGACAAAAACAATTGTTGGAGGGCCCTGCCATTGTGAGCTTACAAGCTACAACAGTGTTTCTCAACCTTTCTACCCTGGGGGAACCCTTTGTCTGTGCTGTGTAGCTAACAGCTGAGCTCTGTGCGATATTGCCACACACAGGAAGTCCATGACAGACTTCCGTGGTGAAGATGGCGGCACCCATCTCTGCAGTGATGACAGGTCTGTGACAACACAAGGTAAGTATGTGCCATAATCAGCAAATATGCACAGCATTAGGGTCGAAGCTCACGACCCACCAACAAGTTTAGTTACTCTTTAAGGAGTAATATTTAGTGGTCAGGGAGAAGAATACCACTTGGTGGTCATTAGGTGAGCCAGGTGTTGGTTCACAATGCCAGTTTTACAACTTACAGGATAATTGACAGCATTCCCCTGGCTGTGCCAATAAGTTTTGGACCTAAAGCTAGGCAGGCGCCATCCAATAAAAGGTCAATTAGCAACAGGTCAAGGAACCCCTAGCAATCTCTGGAGGATCCCTAGGGTTCAATGAACTCCTATATAAGATATAGTTGATCTAGAGGATAAGTAAATTATTGCTACAAAATAGCTGAAAGAGAACAATAAAATAGCTATGCTGATATTTATAGTGTAAATGAGCAGCATAATGGGAAATCAAGATATCTGGTAAAGCAAGGGACACTGGACTTTACATTTATCTGCTACTCAGAGCTAGGTCT
>NC_092859.1:79597100-79603094 GCF_032062135.1 Pyxicephalus adspersus | reverse complement strand
CATCTCATCATGGATGTCTGACCGATTCCTGAAACTCAACCTGGATAAAACAGAACTCATCATCATCCCCCCCTCAAATTCCGAATCTCCCCGACAAATTTCTAACTGTTAACAACACTGTTATTCGGCCCTCTGCTCATGCACATTGTCTTGGCATCACCTTTGATTCTGCCCTCTCATATACCCCCCATATGCAGAACATTTACAGGTCCTGTCACTTTAACCGGAGCATAATTTCCAAAATCAACCCCTACCTGTTCCCAGAGACCACCAAACTCCTTGTACATGCTCTTATCATCTCTCGTCTGGACTACTGTAACATCCTACTCACTGGTATTCCACTAACCCGACTCTCTCCTCTATAATCTAATATGAATGCTGCAGCCTGATTCATCAATCCTTCCCACGGCTCCACTTCTGCTGCATCTCTTGGTAGTTCTCTTCTTTGGCTTCCATTTCACCTTAGAATCAAATTCAAGCTTCTGTGCTTTGCCTTCAAATCCCTTCACAGTTCTTGTACCACTTACCTTTCTGACCCAATAGAAAAATACTCCCCAAAACACTTTCTTTGCTCCTCCAATTACCTACTAATGACTTCCTCACTCATACCCTAATCACACGCATGGCTCCAAAACATTTCTAGAGCTACCCTGACTCTGGAATGGTCTTCCCTGTCTTATTCGGCTTGCTCCAACTTTCTGTTCCTTTAAGAGATCCCTTAAAACCCATCATTTCAAACTTGCCTACCCTACGTCTTCTGTCTCTTAAATCCTCACTACGCGCTCACCATTCCTATTCCCCCCTTCAATTGTATGCTGCTTCCGCACCTCTTAGATTTTAAGCTCTTCGTGGCAGTGTCCTCTCCTCCTCCTGTGTCACTGTGTGCGTCTATCTGTCATTTGCAGCCCCTATTTCATCTAAAGTGCTGCGTAATATGTTGCCACTATATAAATACTGTTTATTAATTATAATATTAATAATATTATAATAATCCTCTGAGTATGTCCTACAATAGCAAAAAATTATATTTTTGTTTCTTACAAGTATCTCTTTATGCTGACCAGCTTACTGCTGATATAATCAGGCAGAAACGTGTGCATTAATCTACTAGTTTAGATGGGTAACCATGCTAAATAAAATTAATATTATTATTAATAATATTATTAATAATAAACAAGATTTATATAGTGCGAACATATTACACAGGACTGTATATGAAATAGGGGTATGAACATAAACATTTATAGGTGTCTTCTGCTAGAGATTTTAATACCTTCTCCTGAAGCCATTTGCTGGATTGCCAAAACTCCCTCCCTTCCTTTCCAAGTTTTGGTCTGGCATTCCTACAGAATGTTTAGCTTGTTGTCATTGGCTCCAGTATTATAATTAAACCTCCCGTTTATGGTTTCAATAGGGTTTTGTGTGTCTATATTTAAAAATTATTATAGTTTAGATGTTATTTAAATCCCAATATGGTTCCAGGGCAATGATATTAGCCACATAATGTGTAGGGTCTCCTTTCCTTATTAAATAGATATTTAGCTACTATTTTACTACTCTTTACTGTTATTGTTGGTGTTGGTTCTGAATGGTGGGTGACCCATGCTGTGCCATGAAGCCTCCACATCAGAGGACTGTTAAACAATTTCTATTCTTGGCTTTAATATGTATCCACAGGTTTAATGAGTATTGCTGCAGAAAAAAGGATATTGTATGTCCACTAATAAATATCCATCTTTTAATACCGTGGGTAGCTGATGATGCTTGCATTGTACATACTTTAACTAAGGACATTTATTTTCAGCAATTCAGATCACATTAATTAATAAACATTGCATGAAACTTGCTTAGGGCAGCAATGTAACATAACCAACACAAATGGATAGTATATAAAATTTTGCATTCAACAATTCTGGCCTACCAAGGTAAGACAAAGCTTTTAACATTTATTTGGATGTGTCTCCATGTGATCTGTGCTTGTAAAGCACTGAATATTGTACCTTCAATGATGCATTTCGGTCTGTTTTTTTAAAGAATAGTTATTTACCAAGGAGAATAATAATAGCAGTTCAGCCAGTACAAATGAGAATTAATATTTAAATATGACCGGGGCACCAGGTCTCTAATCCTGGCTCGAAAATGCTCAGTGCAAGAGACAGAATATTTGCTGTACATCTTTTTACCCCTATCTTACCCTCGCACAACCAATGAACTATGAACTATATACTAATAAATGTCTCCTAAGCTAATGGTGTGTATGTCTACATAGCCATAAAAATAACCCATATGTGCCATTTAACCTCTTGGCACACAATTACAAAAGTTCCCTTGCTAAAACCAAGTGTCCCTCTTCAAAGAAGATATGCAGTTGAAGTTAACTTTTCAAATAACTGATATAACTAGGTTACATTTTTCCATTTAAGTCTCTGTTGCCATAGAGAATTCAGAAAATAGTTTGTTAGAACTTAAAATAAATCCATTTAAAAGCTTTAATGACCCTATCTGTTGAATAATTAGTCTGATTTACTTTGTCAGAGTAATGACCATGGTCGTGAATGCATTGTCCCTTTAAGCTGTACTTTTCTAGAACAGTTAAACCTTGATTTACGAAAAGTTAAATAAAGACAAGTGTTTGGGGTCTTAATGACCCTAAATGTTTAAGAACTAGGCAGATTTCCTTTGTCTGTAAAAATATTGTCAAGGACAGAGTATTCATTTGAGAGTTACTTTTATAGTATTTCGACTCTTAACTGGGTCGTGGAGGGGTTACAGAAGTAATACATTATAATAAGTTGATTTCATTTTCAAAACTGTGACCTCCAAATGAGTGCTATGTGATTGGTCTGAAAAACATTAAAAGGTATGAAAAACAGCTTGTGATGTAAATTGGCGTACTCCCTGGATGAAATTTTGTTCATCCAAAAATAAAAGACAGACATTTCTCTACCCAAATAACCTTTGCTCATGGTCACAATTATACTAATCACATATATTATTTGAATATTTTATCAAAGATCAGACTGCCATATTTGTCAAATAAACATTTTCAAAAAAGTTAAAAATGCTCCAAATTTCTGAAAGATCGTGCTTTGCCTAAATGAGCAATAATAAAATCAAGTCCATGGTCCTTGTATGATTGATTGAACAATGAACATGGAGTTGTGTTTGGTTTGGCATCCGGTGCTCACAATGGGCCAGGTAAAGTGAAGATGAATTTGGAAATCTCATTACCAGCAGCTGTGCCAACAAGTAGTTTACATTACAAATTGCTTTTACATTTCCCTTGATATCCGGAACACATTATTAATTGTAAAGGCTCCAGAGCTTTTTTTCATATTTGAAATGTTTTTAAATGGATATAAAAAAGTTCTTTGAAATATATTATTAAATATGAAATCATTTTAAGTCATCTTTATAAATGGAAATGTAATATTGTCAGCTTTTGTGGCTTGACACTGAAAAAGTAAGATGGTATTTAATGGACCAGTTGAAATCAGTGAACAAGCGGATGAAAAAAAATCTGTTCTCTGCACATTTCTGCTGGCAAAATAAATGCACCCAACTGAGCTGCCACATGGCAGAAAATTCTATCCAAGACTGTTAACTGTTTATTGTTAGTTAAAATCAATGAGCATAACAATATACTGGGTAGTATCTCAATCTCTGTTCTAAACTCAAAGGAGCAATGTAGATCTATGGTTATGTTAAGGTGGTTTAAACCCCAAAACAAATATAAATTATATGAGCTCACATGTAATATTTTGCAGCTTGTATAAGGGATTACCTGATAGGATATACTGGACATTGGATGTATCATATAGGTAGACAGTAGTAATACACAAATACTAGTAAATCTAAAGCAGAGAGTGTAAAACAGATTGTAATGTATGTAGCCTCCTTTGGATTACAGGACCATCTGTATGCTGATGACACTCAAATCTATCTGTCCACCCCTGACCTGTCTCCCTCAGTCCTGGATAAGGTCTCATGCTGCCTGTCAGCCATCTCATCATGGATGTCTGACCGATTCCTGAAACTCAACCTGGATAAAACAGAACTCATCATTATCCACCCCACTAAATGCTAATGCCCCCCTGACATATATCTAACTGTTAACAACACTGTTATTCGGCCCTCCCCTCAGGCATGTTGTCTTGGTGTCACCTTTGACTCGGCCCTCTCATTTACCCCCCATATTCAGAACATTTCCAGGTCCTGTCACTTTCACCTACGCAACATCTCCAAAATCCGCCCCTACCTGTCCCCTGAGACCACCAAACTCCTTGTACATGCTCTTATCATATCCCGTCTGGACTACTGTAACCTCCTCCTCTCTGGTATTCCACTAACCCGACTCTCTCCTCTACAAGCTATTATGAATGCTGCAGCCGGTGTCATCCATCCTTCCCACCGCTCCACTTCTGCTGCATCTCTTTGTAGTTCCCTTCATTGGTTTTCATTTCATCTTAGAATCAAATTCAAGCACCTGTGCTTTGCCTTCAAATCCCTCCACAGTTCTTGTCCCACTTACTTTTCTGACCTAAGAAAAAAAATAGTCCCCCAGTCGCTCTCCCTGCTCCTCCAATGACCTACTAATGACTTCCTCACTCATAACCTCATCACACATACGGCTACAAGACTTTTCTAGAGCTGCCCCAATTCTCCGGAATGGTCTTCCTCGTCCTCGTTCAGCTTGCTCTTACTTTCTGCTCATTTAAAAGAGCCCATTTTTTCAAACTTGCCTACCCGTCTGATAGCAAAATCCCGCCAACTCTCCTATCGGCCCGGCCCCTCTTTCAAATTTTATTGCCCCTGACTGAAAAAGATGGTCCACCCCTGTAGCAGATTGTAAGCTCTTCATGGCAGGGTCCTCTCCTCCTGTGCCAGAGTCTGTATTCGTCTGTCATTTGCAACCCCTATTTATTGTACAGCACTGTGGAATATGTTGGCGCTATATAAATCCTGTTTAATATTATTAATAATAATAATAATAATAATAAAAATGTGGCCACCTTGGCCATGTGAGCCAAAACTACAGATTTTCTTTAATACAAAACTTTAAAATGTACACTTCATATCTATTTATATATAGATTTCTCTATGTTTCCTTCCTTATTTCTTTACTACCCTCTAGCTAGCTATTCTACCCTCCCTACCTGCTTACATTCAAGTATCCCTATACTTTGGGACTCTCTCATTGGCCACCCACTCATAGCATACTGAAGTCAAACATACGTTCTAAACATACTTTGAATACAAATTCACACTTCATTCAAATAACACTTCAAATTCACTTCAAGTGTACTAAAATTATCTATACACATATTTATAATTGTTTAGAACTAGGAAATATAGGTATCTGAGTTTTGATCTTAGCTTCTTATGTGATGTACCCTCGACAACAAAAATCACCCAGTGATAGGCGGAAGATAAGAAGGGAAATATGTAAAGTAAAAGTAAAAGTAAAACAAATTTATTACACAGTGCTTGCCATTTTGAGCAATTGTACAACTGTGAGATAGGGTGTATTTGGAGCAGGTAATAGGAAGAGCCATACTGTGCTACTAGTTAGTGAGATCAGGTCAGCTTGGAGAAGGTAATAGAGAGACATAGGAATTAAAAGATAATTCAATCGGGAAGAGAGTAGTTACAAATGTGCAATTTTACGCTACTGCCAAATAGGCAAATTTTGTTTAAATAAAATTAATACTCTCTACTACTGATAAGTAGTGAAATTGGGGAGTTTAACTGATGTTAATTAAAACAGTGTTATCACTAAACTTGCTTGGGATGAGTGAAGCAGAGATCTTACTGCTACTTTCTTTACTCTACCTTTAGCCATCTCCCAAGCATTACATTACTTACATACGGTAGTTACATAGTAGGTCAGGTTGAAAAAGACAAAAATCCATCAAGTTCAACCACTAGGGAAATAAACATATCCCAGATATAAAACCCTATAAGACATAGTTGGTCCAGAGGAAGGCAAAAAAA